>NC_057719.1:358287-405859 GCF_004010195.1 Chiloscyllium plagiosum | reverse complement strand
CCCTGAAACCCATTCCCCATCCTCATCCCCCACCCCATTATCTTCCCTGACCCCCATACCTATACCCACCCCCATCCCCATCCCGCCTTGTATATTTTGCAGTACCAGAGACGCTTTGCAAAGACTAGAAACCCGCCTTTGTATTGACATCAACATTCAGTCTTTATCCTGCCCTCTGAAATGGCTGAATTTGTTTTAAAAAATTGAGACTGAATATCTCTAAAAATCTACATTTTCTTTAAATCAGTAATTTGAAGCGTTTCTGAGAGCAATGATCCCACTTCCACTTTGTGAAAGGTCAAACTTGTTTTTATTCAGGTTTGAACTAAGAGTGTAGAACATCTGAATAAATCTTGGCAGATTTTTATCTTGATTGTCGTGTAGCCTCTTGAAATCCGACAAGGAAGTGTTTGTCTTTATGAAACAGTTTTCAGGCTAGATGACATCTTTTATTTATGCTGGCTTTCTGCAGGTTTTATGGTGAATTAGTAGAAGGTGTGGTTAGAATTTGGAAGGTGCTACCTGACAGAGTGGTGGAGATAGGTTCGACAGATGCTTTCAAAAGATTATTGGTCAAATAAACAATACTTACAGAGCTATGCTGAAAATAATGTGTGACAAGGCACTAACAGTTGCCATTCTGATGGCAAAGTCTGAGGATTGACTGAGGAGTCTGTTTGCCAAAGGTGAATGTGCAATTGCTCTGTGTACAGTATATCTCGAGCAATCTGTATTTGCCCACCATTATAATTCCAGGCGAATGACTGACGTTCAACATAGAATCTAAACATCACCGGAAATGAGAGAGCTTCAGTTATGTGGGCAAAACTAAACTGGAGACATTGGTGTTGTCCTTGGAGTGGTGAAAATTAAATGATAGAAGTGTTTTCGAGAGAGAGATTCCTTCTCAAAGTGGACATGGAAAGGTTGTTTGCTGTCTTGGGTCAGTCCGGAGCTACAGGGCACTGTTTTAAAATTAGGGGTCACCTTTTTTTAGGGCAGAGAAGAGAAATGTTTTTTCTCTGATCTGAGGGTGGTGCAACTTTGGAAATCTCTGCCTCAGAAGGCAGTGGAAGTGGGGTCATTAATCGTGTTTAGGGTGGAAGTAGATTATTGTTAGCCGGGGGATTGAGTATTAGTGGGGTAGATGGGAATGTGGAATTTGAAACACAAACAGATCAGCCATGATTTCATTGAATAACAGAGCAGGGTTGAGGGACTGAATGGTCTACTTCTGCTCCGAATTTGTAAAACCCCTTTGTAATTATATAAGTAAGGAGAAACTGTTTCAGAGACAGAAGATTTGGTAGCACAAGGTCAGTGATTTAATGCAGCTGGTAAAAGAGCTGTAGCAGGAGATGTGCAAATAATGTTTTACTCGATGAGGTGGTGATCTTGGATTAGTACCTGAGAGGGTGATGGAAGCACATTTAATAATAATATTCAGAAAGGAAATGGATAAGTAAAAAACCCCCCGAAAGAATGCAGATGCTGTAAATCAGAAACAAAAACAGAAATAGCTGGAAAAGCTCAGCTGGTCTGGCAGCATCTGCAGAGAGAAATCAGAGTTAATGTTTCAGCTCTGCTGGCCCTTCCTCAGTCCAGAGCAATTTTTGTTTTTGTTGGAAATGTTAAAGTATTTTGCGAGGGGGAGGTGGTAATGCTGTGCTCGTACCACTTGCAGGGGCAATAATCCGGAAACTCAGACTAATTCTATGCTGCCATTGGCCTGAATCCAATCATGGCAGCTAGTGGAATTTGAATTTAATCAATAAATCTGCAACATGAAGTTGGTCTCAGTAATCATTGTAAAACACCATCTGCTTCACTAACACTCTAGTTAAAATGAAATCTGCCATCTTTACCCAACCTGGCTTACATGATCTCAACTCAGTAATATGGTTGACTCTGAAATGGCTGAACAGGTTCGGGGCAATTAGGATGGGCAACAAATGTTGACGCTGCCAGAAGAAAGCAAAATGAAGGAAAATCAATTTCAGGGATGTACTGAAGATTTGAGGTTAATTGGTTACCACTGGTGGGACAGGCAAAATGGCGTATCGTGCTTGTATTGATATGCTATGATATACGAAAATTAGAACTACAATTTTACTTAGATGTTGATTATGTTTTTCTTTGCAAGATATGGAAAACCCTAGATATTTAACATTGTCAGTTAAGCAGAATTTACTGTTTTTTTAAAAATGGCTTTTGATGGAATTGACTGAGATTTATTATGTGGGAATGATTTGTATTGCGTTTGTTTTTGTATCTTTTGACTGATCGCTATAAGGGGTAGCAATTTTGCTTTGAAAAGTACAAGCCTGGCTTTAGGCAAGGCAATGGTGCAGTGGTATTATTGTGCGATTAATAATCTAGAGACCCAGGAAATGTTCCCTAGGTTTGAATCCTGCCATGGCAAATGGTAGAATTTTGAATTTGATACAAGTCTGGAATTAAGAATCTTATGATGAACATGAAACTGTTGTCAATTGTCAGTTTTAAAAAAAACCATCTGATTCACTAATGCCCTTTTGAGAAAGAAGCTGCTTTCTTTACCTGGGCCTGAGACAAAACAGCAACTGCAGATGCTGGAATCGAAGGTCGACAAGCAGGAGGCTGGAAGAGCACAGCAAACCAGGCAGCATCAGGAGGTGGAGATGTTCTTCCAACCTCAAGCTTGTCATCCTTACCTGGTCTAGCCTATATGTGACTCCAGACCCACAATAAAGCAGTTAAGTCTGAACTGACCTCTGTGCAATTAGGAATGGGCAATAAATATTGGTCTAGCCAGCAACACCCAAATCCCGTGAATGAATAAATAAAAAAAAACTCCTGGAAACCCCCAGCCTTTCCACCTGGAGAACTGTTTGCATGTGTCAGAAAAAGACAAAAACGTGCATTTGTGTAGTGCCTTCAGTGTAGATTAAAAATAAGTTGAGGGTTGTTTCACAGGAATGCAGTTACACCAACTACTCAAAAAAGCAGTAGGTTATAACCGCCTAAATCTTGGTCAAAGAGATCCAATTCAAGGACAGTCTTTGTAAGTGGAAAGAGACAAAAATAAGAGCAAATAGCA
Organism: Chiloscyllium plagiosum; assembly: GCF_004010195.1. Classification (NCBI taxonomy): domain Eukaryota; kingdom Metazoa; phylum Chordata; class Chondrichthyes; order Orectolobiformes; family Hemiscylliidae; genus Chiloscyllium; species Chiloscyllium plagiosum. Next base: position 402,780 of record NC_057719.1, on the reverse strand, counting down.
GGGTAGAGTCATAGTCATGGAGTCATACAGCATGGAAACACACCCTTCAGTCCAACCAGTTCATGCTAAACTAGTTCCACCTGCATGCTCCTGGCCCATTTCCCGCTAAACCTTTCCAATTCATATACTTATTCAGATATCTTTTAAATGTTGTATTTGTACCTACATCCTCAGGAAGTTCATTCCATATGTGAACCACTCTGTGTAAAAGATTTGCCCCATATCTTTAAATCTCTCCTGTCACCTCAAAAATGTGTGCCGTAGTCTTCAAATCCCCCATCCTGGGGAAAAGACAGTTACCATTAACTATGTCTATACCCTTGCTTGGGAATTTGCTGCCCACTCTGCAGGGAGTGTGGTATAGGCACTGTTGCTGTGCAGAATGTTTGCATTTCCTTTAGAAATGGTGTGTGAAATGATTACAAGGCTGTATCCTCATTGGATGTTTTATGCATGGGCTGTACACTTTGAAGATTGCTGCTGATTTCTGATGTCCCACTGATTTAACTGACTTTCAAAACTCCTGACTGTGAATAACTCAGAGTATAGTCATTCTCCTTTTACCTGGTACTGCTGCCTTGTTGGGAAATGCGTCAATGTGTATTGATGTCTTGGTGTTGAATCATACAGTGCAGAAGAGACCCGACAGCCCTTCAAGTCTGCATTGACCTTTCTACAGTAATCCCACTTTGCAGCACTTAACCCAAAGCCCATCCATGTACATTTTAAAGTTTGAGGTTTCCTGCTTCTACTGCCCTCCCAGATGCTGATCAACCTCTGGGTGGGAAAAAAAATGTTTCCTCCAGTCCCCTCCTGAGCCGTCTGTCCTTCACCTTAAAATTAACCAAGGGGAAAAGCTGTCCCTATCCATGCCATCTTATACACCTGCTAAAATTCACCAGTCCTGGTGAATCTCCTCTGCACCCCCTCCAGTGCAATCGCATCGTTCGACACCGAACTAAACTTTTGTACAGCTCCGACATAAAATTCCCTACCCTTAGAATCTATGTCATAACTGATAAAGGTAAGTGCCTCAAATGCCACCTTAACCATATTAACCTCTCCTGCCTTCAGGGATCTATGGGCTAGCACTCCCAGAGTCTTCTGTTCCAATGAGCTTCCTCGAGTCCTGCTATTCATTGAGTGTTCTCTTGTCTTGTTACTGATTTTTAAAGTACATCATCACTCACGTTTTGGAATTAAGTTCCATCTGCCATTGATATACTCATCTGATTGATATACCCTACTGCCTCACAGCACCTCTGGCAACTATCTGTGTGGAGTTTGCAAACTTTCCCCTTGTCTGCATGGGTTTCCTCTGGGTGCTCCAGTTTCCTCCCACAGTCCAAAGATGTGCAGGTTAGGTGGATTGGCCCATAGTGTCCAGGGATGTGTAATTTAGGTGAATTAGCCATGGGAAATGCAGGCTTTCAGGGATAGGATAGAGGAGTGAGTCTGGGTGGGATGCTCCTCTGAGAGTTGGTGTGGACTTGTTGGGCCAAATGTCTTGTTTCCACACTGTAGGGATTCTATGATGATTCAATCTGTATCCTCCTGTAACCAAAGACCTTCCTCCTCTCTGTCAGACATCCAGGTAATTGTAATGTCCTATACAAACTTATCATTCCTCTGACATTCTCCCATATACATATATATGTACCGTATGCATACACATCACAGGAATCAGTGCTGGAGTCTTAATTGTTTGTGATTTTGTATAAATGATATACATAAATTGTTTCTGATGTTGTTTGTGATCCGTATAAATGACATATATATGGGGTCCAGCACTGATTCCTGCGATAGCCACTAGACACCGGCCTCCAGTCACACAAACAGCCTTCAACCACCACACTCTGTTTCCTGTCACTAAGGGAGTTACCCAGGAAAGCATAGAAGATATGGCCACAACCCTCAATGAGTACCTTGCGATGGTCTTCACAATGGAAAAGGACAACACAACTATTGACATCAGGGTGGATGATTGTGAAATATTAAAAGGTATTAATGTAGAGAGAGCACACAAAAGAGAAAAAAGGTACTAGTCAGTTTAGCAGCTTTAAAAGTGGATAAACCTACATGCCCATATGAGATGTATTTCAAGTTGATGAATGAGACGAGAGTAATAACAGGAGCCCTAACAGTAATTTTCAAATCTCTATGGCCACAGATCAGGTGCCAGAGGATTGGAGGATCGCTAATATTGTCCACTATTAAAAAAGGGCAGGAGGGATAAACCTAAGAAATTATAGGCCAGTCAGAGTAACCTGAGTGGTGGGGATGTTATTAGAATTCTGAGGGACAGAATAGATCTGCACTTGGAGAGGCATGGATTAATCAGGAATAGTCAGCATGGATTTTGTAAGGGACGGTCATGTTTGACAAGTTAGATTAAACATTTTGTATCTACGCAGTGTGTTGATGAATATAATGTGTTTAATTTGGTATGAATGAACTTTAACAAAGTTTTTAGAGGGTTCTTTGTGGCAGACTGATCAAGAAAGTAAAAGCATTGAGAGCATAAGCTATCATTCTGTCTAAGTCTGCTCTACCATTCAATGAAATCATGGCTGATCTCCATTTACCTACCTTTTCACTATAGCCCTTGATTCTCTTAGTAATCTAAAATGTCTATCTCAGCCTTGAATATACTTAAAGTCTAAGCCTTGACAGCCCCCTGCACGCCTCCAGTTTTGTTCTAGGAGGAGGTATATTATTTCCCATCCCCATATGGCCTAAGGGCATTGTTATGATCCCAGCTGACATTATTACTTGAATGGGATCTGATTTGATCATATTCTAGTTTGCTTTGGGATTAATAAGGTGGTCTCTCATTGAAAAATAGGCATACAATGCTGCAAGTTTTGCTTTAATTACAAAACAGAAGTTTATTGACAACAGAAATGAGGATAAAATAGAATAAATAGCCCATGGGATGCAAAACAATGTGGCACCATTGGATTCAAAATTGGTTGAGAGACAGGATGCAGAAGCTTTCAAGGCAAATTGGGAAAACCAGGGGGTTACAGACCAGTTAGACTAACATCTGTGATATGGAAGTTATTGGAGTCTACATTCAAATGTAACAAGATCTGGACAATATCCAGGCTTGGGCTGACAAGTGGCAAGTAAGGTTTGCACCACACAAATGCCAGGTTACAACCATCACCGATAAGAGACAATCTAATCACTGCCAGAGGCTAGGAATATTGTAGCAAGTAACTCAGCTCCTGACCATGTCCACTCCCCCACCCCACCCCCCAAAATAAACCTGTCCGCCATCTACAAGGCACAGGTCAAGAGTGTGATGAAATACTCCCCACTTGCCTGGATGGGTGCAGCTCCAACAACATTCAAGAAGCTTGACACCATCCAGGACAAAGCAACCTGCTTGATTTGCTCTATGTCTACAAGCATCTACTTCCTCCACAACCGACACTCAGTAGCAGTGTACTATCTACAAGATCCCTTGCAGAAATTCACCAAAGATCCTCAGACAGTACCTTCCGAACCCATGACCACTCCCATGTGGAAAGTCGGGGGCTGCAGACATATGGGAAGACCACCAACTGCAAATTCCCCTCCAAGCCACTCACCATCCTGAATTGGAAATAAATATCACCGTTCCTTCAGTGTCTCTGGGTCAAAATTCTGGAATTCCCTCCCTATTGGCATTGTGAGTCACCCCACTGCGGGTGGACTGCAGCGGTTCAAGAAGGCAGTCACCCCCACCTTCACAAGGGGCAACTAGGGACGGGCTTTAAATGCTGGATCAGCCAACAACACCTGCATCCCTAAAATGAATTTTTAAGAAAATAATCAAGGTTGGGGTAACTGAACCTCTTGAAAATCTTCAGTTAAGCATGGAGAGCCGGATAGGTCAAAATACCTCATTGGATTTGTTGAAGAGGTGACTATGGTAGTGGACAGGGCTGGATATTGTTTATATGAACTTCCAGAAGGTATTTGATAAAGTCCAATTTAAGAGATTGTTAACTAAAGTTTGCTCATGGAATTGTGGGCAAGTTACTAATATTGGCTGAGTGGCAGGTGACAAAGTCGGGCTAATGGGCAGGTACTCCTGGGTAGGATGTGACCAGTGTTGTCCCACAAGCATGTGTCTTAGATCCTCAATTGGTCACATTATTTCTTAAATAATGGCAGAAAGGGTCAAGTCACCAAATTTGCTGATGGCACAAAGTGAGATAGCATTGTAGACAGAACTTCTGAGGAAGGGTCACTGTACCTGAAATGTTAATTCTGATTTCTGTGCACAGATACTGCCAGACCTGAGCTTTTCAGCAATTTCTGTTTTTGTTTCTGATTCACAGCATCCACAATTCTTTTGGTGTTTACTTAGGAAGGATAGATTGGTTTTGGAGGGAGGTTTGCAAGAATGATACCTGTAAGTTATGAGGAGAGATTACTCACATAAGACTGGTTTTCTCTAAAATTTGGAAGGTAAAGGGGTGATCTGATCAAAGTCTTCAACCGATTGACAGGAAAAGACAGAGTAGATAGAGGGAAACTACTTCCACTGGTTGGGGATCCTAGACCAAGGGGACATCGTTTGACAATTAGGATTTGACCATTCAGAAGAGATGTTAGGAACGATTTCTATAGGCAAGGGGTGGCAGATGTTTAGAACTCTCTGCCACGAATGGCAGTAGATTCTGGATCAGTTGCTAACTTTAAGTCTGAGGTAGATAAATTATTGTTAAACGAAGGTATTTGGCCACAGATCAGCAATTATCTCATTGTATGCTGAACAGGCTTAAGGGGCTGAATGGCCTACTCCTATTCCTGTGTATGACAGAAGATTGGTTCAGTGAATGGAAGTCTGATTTCAGTGGGTTTTGCAGGGCTTGGTGCCGGGTCTGTGCTGTTTATGGTGTACGTTAATGTTTTGGGCTGAAATGAGGCAGGTATGATCAAGGAGTTCACAAGTGACACAAAAATGGAGGTGGTAAATAATGAGGAAAATAGCCATAAACTGCAGGAGGATATTAACAGATTAGTCAGGTGGGCAGAGCAAATGTAATTCAACCTGGAAAAGTTTGACAGAATGTACCAGGGAAAGGCTAACAAGACGAGGTTATGCTATTAATTGTAGGAACCTGGAACGTACTGAAGATCAGAGGGATCTTGATGTGCGTCATATTATAGATCCCTGAAGATCGCAGGGTAGGTAGATAGAATCATAGAATCCCAATAATGAGGAAAGACGCCATTGGACCATCAAGTCTGCCTGACCCTCCGAAGATGAAATGTGAGTTATATGACTTTATTAGCCAAAAGATGGAATAGCAGAGCAGGGTGGTGATGCTGGAATTGTATAAAATACTGCAATTTTTGTGAAAATTTGTAGATGTCACAGTAGAAGGAAAAGTCAATGGAGAGCTGCAGACCAGCGTCAACAGGAAAGCAACATATGAGGAACATATGAGGAACGGCTGAGGATACTGGGATTGTATTCGTTGGAGTTTAGAAGATTAAGGGGAGACTTAATAGAGACGTACAAAATAATACATGGCTTGGAAAAGGTGGATGCTAGGAAATTGTTTCAGTTAAACGAGGAGACTAGGACCCGTGGACACAGCCTTAGAATTAGAGGGGGTCATTTCAGAACAGAAATGCGGAGACATTTCTTCAGCCAGAGAGTGGTGGGCCTGTGGAATTCATTGCCACGGAGTGCAGTGGAAGCCGGGACGCTAAATGTCTTCAAGGCCGAGATTGATAGATTCTTGTTGTCTCGAGGAATTAAGGGCTACGGGGACAACGCTGGTAAGTGGAGCTGAATGCGCATCAGCCATGATTGAATGGCGGAGTGGACCCGATGGGCCGAATGGCCTTACTTCCACTCCTATGTCTTATGGTCTTATGGTCTTAACACATACAGACCAGAAGAGCAATCATCCCAACACCCACAAATGGAGCAGTATCAGAACATTATTTAAATAGAGCTGCAGCACTCAGGAACTACGTGATGCTGAAGAAAAGTACCTATACAATGTGTTCAAGAGCAACCAGTACCCGACAAGCACAGTCTGCAGATTCTTACACAACAAACCTAAACAAGAAGATAGAAAATGCCCAGAGACTCCAGCCGCCCTGCCATATATTAAAGAAATCTCAGAGATGATGACGAGACCACTCCAGCCCCTTGGTATCATGGAAGGCCACAAACCTACCAACACACCGCAACAACTTCTGATAAATTTAAAGGACCCTGCACCAACAACCAGCAGAACGAACGTCAAATATAAAATACCCTGCAAAGACTGCAACAGATATTACGTCGGACAGACCGGCAGGAAACGAGCCACCAGGATACACAAGCACCAACTAGCTGCCAAAGGACGTGACCAACTATCACTAGTATCCTTGCACACAGACAATGAGGGACAACAGTTCAACTGGGACGATACATCCATCCTGGGACAGGCTAAACAAAGACACACACGCAAATTCCGAGAGGTCTGGCATTCAAAATGGAACTCCATCAACAAACACATCGAATTGGACCCAATGTTCTGAGAAAAAGAACAGGAAGTGATATCACCCACCACAATAGACCAAGAACATAAAGTGGGACAGTACACCAGCGCTTCAATGGAGGCTCATTGATGATGTTACCCAGCATGGTGATGAAACGTCTGAGAACAAATCTACCAACTCAGCGAGCAAACTTATACCTGTATAAAATACTGGTCTGGTCACAACTGGAGTACTGCATGCAGTTCTGGTCACCACATTATAGGAAGGGTGTAATTGTACGAGGGGATTTACTAGTATGCTGTCGGGGCTGGAAGGTCAGAATTATAAGGAAAGTTATTAGATAGGATGGGATTGTTTACTTTAGAGCAACAGAGCTTGCAAGAGGGCTAGATAGAAGTGTCTAAGATTATGAGGGGCCTGAATAGGAAGGCATGTTTTCATTAGAGGAGGGGTCAATACCATAGGCATAAAGTTAAAGTAAAATCTAAAAAGGCTAAGAGGTGAATTGAGGAGAAATGTTTTCACCAAGGTAGGTTGTGGGATTCTGAACCTCGAAACACAGATGTAAAACAGTTGATGTGACATCCATGGGAGAGAAGGAAATATTTTGTACTGTGTAGAAATGCCATGTGTTTTGAATATGGGACACTGCCTGAAAGGCTGGTTGAATCAGAAACTCTTGTAACATTTAAACAGTATTCATGTATTCACTAGTGTTGCCATAACCTCTGGGGTTTGGGTGAAAAGCTGATCTGTGACCTAATACCTTTCTTTACCAATAATTTATCTACCTCCGATTTAAAATTAGCACCTGATCCAGAATCCACTGCCATTTGTGGCGGAGTGTTCCAAGTGTAATCAGATCTTTGTTGACTGGTGCAGATACAATGGGCCAAATGGCCTCCTTCTTCTGTTCTGTAAATATCGGAGTTTAAAGTAAGTATTTTGGTATTACTATATAGAGTAAGACATCATGTCAGTGCTGCTGTGTGAGAGTTATTTGATTGGTCCCAGTATAATCTTGTCCCGTGACCCTCCGATTTTTCACTTCCTTCGTCCAATTCTGTTTTTGAACGTTTCTGTTTCCAGCACCCCTTAAGGCAGTGTGTCCCATATTCAAAACACATGGCATTTCTATACAGTAAAAAATATTTCCTTCTCTCCCATGGATGTCACATCAACTGTTTTACATCTGTGTTTCGTGGTTCCGAATCCTCGGCACTAGAAACTTTTTCTCCTTATTAATACTTTATAGTTAAAGCTGTCATAATTGTCATTTGTTGAATTTCTTCTGAATCATTTCGAGGCAAAATAATCTTTGCTTTCGCAGGTTGACTAACGTGGTGCCACTGTAAGGGCAAGGTAGACCAGTGAGCCTGACTTCGGTGGTGGGCAAGTTGTTGGAGGGAATCCTGAGGGACAGGATGTACATGTATTTGGAAACTCAAAGACTGATTAGGGATAGTCAGCTTGGCTTTGTGCATGGGAAATCATGTCTCACAAACTTGATTTGAGGAAGTAACCAAGAGGATTGATGAGGGCAAAGCGGTATATATGATCTATATGGATTTCAGTGAGGCGTTTGAAAAGGTTCCCCATGGGAGACTGATTAGCAAGGTTAGATCTCATGGGATATAGGGAGAACTAGCCATTTGGATACAGAACTGGCACAAAGGTAGAAGACAGAGGGTGGTGGTGGAGGGTTGTTTTTCAGACTGGAGGCCTGTGACCAGCGAAGTGCCACAAGGATCGGTGCTAGGTCCTCTACTTTTTGTCATTTACATAAATGATTTGGATGCGAGCATAAGAGATATAGTTAGTAAGTTTGCAGGTGACACCAAAATTGGAGGTGTAATGGACAGCAAAGAGGGTTACCTCACATTACAACGGGATCTTGGAGCAGGTGGGCCAATGGGCCGAGAAGTGGCAGATGGAGTTAATTCAGATAAATGAGAGGTGCCGCATTTTGGGAAAGCAAATCTTAGCAGGACTTATACACTTAATGCTAAAGTCCTAGGGAGTGTTGCTGAACAAAGAGACCTTGGAGTGCAGGTTCATAGCTTCTTGAAAGTGGAGTGGCAGGTAGATAGGATAGTGAAGAAAGCACTTGGTATGCTTTTGTTTATTGGTCAGAGTATTGAGTACAGGAGTTGGGAGGTCATGTTGGTCTGTACAGGATATTGGTTAGGCCACTCTTGGAATATTGTGTGCAATTGTGGTCTCCTTCCTATTGGAAAGATGTTGTGAAACTTGAAAAGGTTCAGAAAAGATGTACAAGGATGTTGCCAGGGTTAGAGGAATTGAGCTACAGGGAGAAGCCGAACAGGCTGGGGCTGTTTTCCGTGGAGCGTCGGAGGCTGAGGGGTGACCTCAGAGAGGTTTACAAAATTATAAGGGGCATGGATAGGGTAAATAGGCAAAGTATTTTCCTGGGGTGGGGGAGTCCAGAACTCGAGGTCATAGGTTTAGGGTGAGAGGGGAAAGATATAAAAGAGACCTAAGGGGCAACGTTTTCACACAGTGGTACGTGTATGGAATGAGCTGCCAGAGGAAGTGGTGGAGGCTGGTATAATTGCAACATTTAAGAGGCATTTGGATGGGTATATGAATAGGAAGAGTTTGGAGGGATATGGGCTGGGTGCTGGCAGGCGGGACTATATTGGGTTGGGATATCTGGTCAGCATGGACGGGTTGGACCGAAGGGTCTGTTTCCATGCTGTACATCTCTGACTCTAGTCTCGCTGTCTCCACTATCTTGTTTTTGTCTCTTTGGATAACTGTACTCAGAAATAATGTGGCTGTAAGCCAATACTGTGTAATAGGTCGTAATGCTGCTTGAGTGGTTCTTTCTTCTAGCTTTAAATTAACTGTTGTTATTGCCAGTGTTTCACCTGGGAATTATAGCCCTAAAAATGTTCACATCACAAAAACAGCTCCGGTTTTGTTTATAATTTTAAGTTGATGTGGTGAGGATTAGTTGTAGCTATGTCACTTCTGGCTCTGATTGGTGAGGAGCTAGGTTTATTGTACTGGACTTTATGAACCCTGCGATATGGGAGATAATGTGATGGAGTTTTTTCCGGATTGTAAAGTGCGAACAAGGGAAATTTGTGGCTCACCATCACTTCCTTAAAGGCAGTTGGGGTTGGACAATGAATACCAGATTTACCAGTGATACTTTATATCTCATGAAAGATGGTTTTAAAATCAAAAACCTGTCTGCTTAGTGGGCAGTTAAGGCCTGAGGAAGAAAATCAGAGCCAGGCCATGGAGAAGAGTAATTAGAAAGTGCCACTTCATGCAAAGGATGCTCGAAGTGCGAAACACTCACAGCAAAAACAACAGATGCTAACTCGAAGAATTCTTTTCAATCTGAGAGAAATGGGTTCCTTGTTACATGCTTATCTTTCTCTTTCTTTTTCTTTGCACTTCATTCTCTTTTATACAGCATAATTCCCAATTGTTATTAACCTTATTTATTAAAAACCTTTTGATGTACATACCCTTCGAGCCTATCTCTTCCACCACCACCTCCACCCCCCTTTCCCCCCAGTTCAATAAGGTTGTAGCTATCTGATTACTCCATGTTCCTGAGTTGAAAAGTGTAGTGCTGGAAAAGTGCAGCAGGCCAGGCAATATCCGAGGAGCAGGAGAATCGACGTTTTGGGCATAAGCCCTCCTTCTCCTACTCCATGTTCTTGCCTATTCTAAGAATCTCTCTCTCTGTGATCTAGTTCAGCCTTTAAAATATTCAAGGTCTCTGCTTTCACTGGCTTTTGAGGAAGAGAGTTCCAAAGGCTCAAGACCCCCTTGGGGAAAATCTGCCACATCTCTGTTCTGAAAGGGTGATCCTTAACTTTGAAAGAGTCCCTTAGTTCTAGATATTCCCAGGACAGGAATTGTCCTCACCACATCCACCCTGTCAAAACGCCTTAGGATCTTATATTCTTCAATCAAGTTCCCTCTTATTCTTCTAAACTGCAGTGGGTGCAATTCTCCCACAATGAACAACTACATTCTATTTGCTTAGACTTGCTATACCTGTTTGTGTAACCTTTAGTGGTTCAAGCAGTGGGACAGCTAAATCCCTCTGTATCTCGTTTCAACCTCTGTAGTTCAGTTAGAATCTTGTGGTGTCCTTACTTTCTCCTTGTCCTTTCTGTAAGTAATGGGTGTTGACAATGATCACCACAGGCTCTGAACTTAGTCACCTTCATTTTTCCTCATCGCATTTACTTTAGTCATGTATTTATGCCATTGCACTCAATATAAATTAAAAATTTATTTTAGATGCAGAACCTGAGCAGAATTCTGAGGCTGACATGACCTCGCAACTGTCCAGCCTGCGCGTGTCAGAGGAAAGTGAGAAGTGCCAGATGGAGCCCGGAAACAGGTAATAAATTAGCAATGGGAGAGTTACAACCCAAAAAAACAAATAATTTCACCTAGGTGGCCCATGTTGAGGTATATGCTTTACTCATGTTCTTTTACAAGTTATTATGCTCTGTGTTCCTGTATCCTGCTATTACTCTCTCCCTCCATACATTTATCTTGCATCCTTATGGGGCTCCGTATCATGCTGGGTTTGATCATGTTCCTGTGAAGTATTGTAGGTTGTCATTTATATAAGTGATGTGGATGAGAATTTAGGAAGCATGTTTAGTACATTTGCAGATGACACCAAAAACGTTGGTATAGTGGACAGTGAAGAAGGCTATCTGAGATTAAAAAGCGATCTTGATCAGTTGGGCCAATGGGCTGAGGAGTGGCAGATGGAGTTCAATTTAGACAAATGCAAGGTGTTACATTTTTGGTAAGTCAAACAAGGTAGAACTTATACAGTGTTTTCGAACAGAGAGACCGGGGGTTCATAGAGATGTACAGCATGCAAACAGACCCTTTGGTCTAACACATCCATATCCTAAATTAATCTACAGGTACGTAATTCTTTGAAATTTGTGTCCCAGGTAGGGTGGTTAAGAAGGCATTTAGTACTCTTGCCTTCATTGTTCAGATCTTTGAGTATAGGAGTTGGGATATCATGTTGTGATTATACAGGATGTTGGTGAGGCCACTTTTGGAGTACTGTGCACAGTGCTGGTGCCAACTATAGGAAGGGTATTATTAAATTGGCTTGGGTTCAGAAAAGGTTTTCCAGGATTTTGCTGGGACTGAAAGGTTTGAATTATAGGGAGAGGCTGGAACATTTTTCACTGTAGTGTAGGAAGTTGAGGGATGACCTTCTAGAGGTTTATAAAATCATGAGGACTATAGATAAGATGAATCTACCGCCTCTTAAATACTTCCACTGATCTAGCTTCCAAATTCTAGGATAGAAAATTCCAGACGCTCACTAACCTCTGGGAGAAGAAATTCCTTTGCATCTCGGTTTTAAATGAAGGTCTCCTTTTGCAGTAATCCTGTCCCCACACCAATGGAAATATCAACTTGTGAATCTCTTCTGAACAGCCTCCAATGCTAGTATCCCCTTTTTAAAATATGGAGTTCAAACTGTATACAGTATTTCAGATGTCACCCCTCCAATACGCTGTAAAGTTGTAACAAGACTTCACTATTTTTAAACTCCACACCTCAATTATTGAAGGCCAAAGTTCCTTCTTAATTACTTGCTGTACCTACAGGCAAATCTTTCGTGACTCATACTCAGGAACGTCTTTTTTTTTTTAAAAGTGTCTCTCCATTTAAGTAATAGTCTGCTTTTGATTCTTCCTGATAAAGAACACAATGTCATGTTTTCCTACATCAAACTCCAAGTTTGTGTCCACACACCTAACCCTATCTATATCCCCTTAAGATTCCTTATGTTCTCAACAAAGCATGCTGTCACAACTATTTTTGTATCTTTAGCGCACTGCCCACTCCTCCAAATCATTCATGTAGATAGTAAATAATTAATGCCTCTTGTATGAACCTGTGGCAGTCCAACCTGAAAAAGACCCATTTATACAGATTCTCTTCTGTGTTAGCCAATTTTCAATCCATGCTAATACATTTCTCCCAATATTGTGAGCTCTGTCTTGTACAATAACGTCACTTGTGTTGCATGAACATTGTATTACGGCCAACTATTTTACTCCTTTCTTCCCACTGAGTCCACCACCTACTGAAGGTGCTAACCATTGTCTGGAAGATGAACACCTTCTAATACTTCCTCCAAATAAGGTGCCTATCTGTATGTTGATCCAGATTTCTCTATCTGCTACTTAGCTCTATAATCCTGAGTTCTTCGTTAACAAAGGGCTACAGCTTTTTGCTATGATCAGTGTCACTGCACACAGAGAATGCATCCCGGTCCATGACCCTGATCTGTCCCCCCGGCCACCCCCTCCCCCCCCCAGTGGGCCACTGCACACAGAGAATGCATCCTGGTCCATGACCCTGATCTGCCCCCCCGGCCACCCCCTCAGATTCCTGCCTCACCCCAAGTAAGTCCGTACACCCAAGAGATCTGTTGCACGCAGTCAGGTGTAAAGAGATAACAGGGTGGGGGATTTGAGCTGAATTCTGTATTTGAGCATGCAGGAGTTTGTGGAAAAATTCTGTGTTGCTCACTAGAATAGCCTCAGCTGTGATTGAGGAATGTTGTCGTCTTGGGGTTAATTGATGGTGGGAGACATAATGCAGCCAGAAGGGGCAATGTGGTAGCAGATGTGCTTCTGAAAGTGACAGCGTGCAATGAGCTGTTTAAGTGGATGCTAATTTACTCCATTTTACTGTAATTATGGCAATGTTCTCTCGACTGGCTGAAGGATCATCCCCTTTGAGAGTAGTCACTGGGAGGATTGTTGCATTCTCATTAGCAGAATTGTGCAACTCCCAGCAGCCAGTATCTCTCTTGTTTTTTAAAATATTATTTACTAGGGATGGGTGCATTGACTTGTTGCCAATGCCTTTCATTTTCGTGGCCAGATTCCACTCCATGTCTGTAGATTTGGGTTTCACTTGTACTTCAGCCTTTTGAATTCGGGCATGTGTCTGAGTTGTTCAGACATGGAGCTGTACTCAAAATGCTAGCTCTGTTTTCATCCCACAGATGCTGCTAGACCTGCTGAGTTTCTCTGGCAATTTGTTTTTGTTTCAGATCTCTAGCAGCCACAGTTTTTTTGAAACTTGCAGAATACTGAGAGAATAAAACAATGAGAAGCCCCTTTATCCTTCTGAACAGCATCGAGTATAGACCCAGAATCCTCAACCTCTCCTCATGTGACAAACCCTTCCTTCCTGGGATTATTCTTGTGAACCTCATTTGGACTTCTTCCAACGCATCCTTCATTACATACAGGGTCCAGAACTGCTCACGATATTCCAAATAGTTGTAGCTCAGGACCTGTTTTCTTTGGCTGCACAATTGAAATCATCTCTCTGAGCAGAGTGTGAATTAAACCCTTAGGCTTTTCTGAATCTCCATCTCCATTTCACACCAAGGGCTGCACTTATTCCATGGTCCTGGGTCAGAATTGTAAATTATTCTTGTCTGGCACTCTGCAGTGCCAGGAGGTCAGGTGGAATGCAGGCAGGGTGCAGCAACTGTTGAGTTTAATATTTTTGAGTAAGAATGTGTTTTTCTCGTGAGAGACCACAGAATGCAAGGCTGGTGACTGAAGAAACACAAGGCAATTCTAGAGAAAGTTCCAAAATTCCACTGGGACAGACAATGGAGGCAGAAGATGAGCAACTACAACAGGTGTGTACTTGGATCCCATGTAACTTTCTTTACGTAGCCTCATATTCTCAGTATGATTCTTAGTTCAATACTTAATGGAACAGCCAAGCAGGTGTGCAAGCCCACTGCAGAGACAGCAGCCAAGAATCTCACCTGACACTGCTTGCACAGTATTGAGGGAGTGGGAACTTGTCAGAGGTGCTGGATGAAATGTTAAACTGGGTCTCCTTCTGCTTTCCCAGTTGGATGTAAAAGGTTCTCAAAACCACTTTTAAACTAGGCATTCCCTTGTTGCCTTGATCAATGTTTAAAGCCAGCATTTTTAAAAATAGAATATCTGGCTCTCTTCCAATTGCTGTTAGTGGGACTTTCTATGTACAAATTGTCTGTTGCATTTCTAAATTATAACAGCAAAATTTCAAAGAAAGGTTTATATTACTGTAGCATCTCCCATGATCTTGGTGTTCCACATTAAATCACATTCCTTTTATAAGGAAACATTGTTTCTGAATCTTGAGAGCTCCAGTTGACCCTCAGCCTCCGCAGCCTTTTTGAGGGAGAGGGGTTTCAGAATGCACAAGCCTCCTGAGTACTTCCTCTTCACTCCTGAAGACCAGAGCAGATGTTACTGCGCTGCAATGGGCTCAGGTCCTGTGTGGACTGTTTACTCTGTTACAAGAGTGGTGCCAAGATCTCTTGATGGGGATTAAAAAAAATTCCCAGTTTTCAGACAATTTCATTTCTCAGACTGCAGATTTTGGACATCTGACCTATATGGGTCCAGTCTGTACAATCAGTGTTTGTAATTGAATCTTTATTCCTGGAATCATTGTGTTGAATCTGCAGTGTAGCCTCTCCCAAGGCATAACCTTTCTGAAAGCATTGCCCAGTTCTGAGCTCTGCAATGGAAGCATCATTTTTCCATGTTATGTATGCCAGCCCTCTTGGTGGATGGGCTATTAGGCTAATTTTTGGTGATTTATGTATTTGCTTGCCTAAATCCACTTGTTCCTCCTCAGCTCATTGTCTCTCTCTGAAGAAAATGTTGGTTTAATTTTGTTGGATTCAAAGTCAAAAAAGTTTACACACCTGTGCAATGAGGTCCATCTGTCACAGCTTTGTCCAATGACTTAGTTAGTGTATGTCCCTTAGAATCATTGAGCAGAAGTTGCTTGGCTTTTTGAGTCTGCACTTGCTCTTCTCATCTGTATGTGAGGATATTAGTGAGAGAGGGTCATGTCACACAAAGACACGACCCTCTCTCACTAGTTTCCTCACATATGGATGAGGAAGGACACCACTTCGACTGGGACAACACATCCCTCCTAGGACAAGCCAAACAGAGACACACACGAGAATTCCGAGATGCATGGCATTCCAACCGGAACTCTATCAACAAACGCATCGAGTTAGACCCCATTTACCACTCCTGAGAAAAGGAACAGGAAATGACTTCACCAAGAAATAACATCACCACAGGAAATGACATCACCAACCCAAAGAAACCCAAACATAAATAGAAAGCAGGAATTTTCAGCACTGCTTCACCTGAGGCCCATTGACTATGTTACCTAGTAGGGTAACGAAACATCTGGAAATGAACCTTGCAGCTCAGCTCCTTTAGGTATTTGTAAATTAATGTTATTTGCTGTAATAAATGTTCTGTCACTCCAAGTTTGTGATATCTAGTTCCCAGTCTTCCTTCCATTGGAAACAGTTCCTTTTCGTTTACTCTTGTCGAAAAATGTCATGATTTTAAAAACCTCATTCCAACTCCCTCTGAGACCAGCTGCAGTTTCTGTCATCTCCCCATATAACTAACCCCCCAGCTTGGAACTGATTCAGTAAAGTCCTTTCTATGTTCTTTGCAAAGCCCTTCTGAAACAATTGGACACAGTCCTCCAAATGGTGCCAAGGTGATATTTTATGAAAGGTTAACATAATTTTCTCACCCTCTCACTGTGTGCTTCTATTTATAAAGCACGTGGTCCCCAAGTCCAAGTCAATATATATCAAAAACTGCACTGCTCCTTGTCCTGAACCATGAGGAACATCACTGTATATTTTCTGATTCTATCTATACAATTTACCGTGGTTGCAACTTCTGCCATTTGTAAACATGAGTTCATAACACTGTTCATTCATTTAAAACATTTACAACAAAAGCCAAGACTTTTATGAGTAACTCCTGTCAAAGAAAGCTTCTGTCATCTTTGATCTAACTCCCAAAAGCTCAATTACCTTCAAAGTCCTGCTGCAGAGTTTGCTCCAATGTTGTGTCGCAGGTTTTGCTCATAATCTTATGAGGAGCCTAATTAATAACGAGGGAGACCATAGCATAATGGTAATGTTGATGGACCAGTGATCCAGAGGCCCAGGCTAATGGTCTGGGGAAATGGTTTCCACACTCCTGACTCATGGAGTCCTACAGCACGGAAACAGACCCTTTGGTCCAACTTTGGACCAGATATCCTAACTTAATCTAGTTCCATCTGCCAGCATTGGCCCATATTACTCTAGATCCTTCCTATTCATATACCTATCCAGATGCCTTTTTAAATGCTATAATTGTACCAGCCTCCACCACTTCCTCTGGTAGCTCATTCCATACACCCACCCCCTCTGCGTCAAAAAGTTGCACCTCAGGTCCTTTTTAAATCTTCCCCTTTCACCTTAGCCTATGCAGTCTAGTTTTTGGGGAAAAGACCTTGGCTATTCACCTTATCCAGGCCTTTTGTGATTTTATAAACCTCTCTAATGTCACCCCTCAACCTCCAACGCTGCAGGGATAAAAGTCCCAACCTGTTCAGCCTCTCCCCATAGCTCAAACCCTCCAACTCCAGCAACATCCTTGTAAATCTTTTTTGAAACCTGTCAAGTTTAACAACATCTTTCCCATAGCTGGAAGACTAGAATTATACAAGCATCCATGGATGATACACCATCTCCTATTCTGAGATGTCATGTACTTTGTAAATAAGTTAAATCTCTACTTCTGTGAATTTTCAGACTCTTGATCCTTGATGGGCTAACTTCCCTAATGTTAATGTTAAGCTGACATATCGGTACTTGTGTGATTTCGCTCTGTGTTCTAAAATGCCGGGGTGATGTTTACTATTCCAAATTCAAAAGGCAGAATTTCTGAATCAAGGCAAAGTTTGGAAAATGGTGATCAACACTTCAATAATTTCATTACGTGATTTATTTAATACCCTGGGAATAAAAAGCATCAGGCTGTAGAGATTTCAGCCCCTCGGGTCCCATTATTATCTCCATTACCATTTGTACAATTCCTACTGGTAGCTTATTTTTAGGACCTGTCCCAGAAGGTGGATTATTGTGGCTTCTAGAATTTTCTAGCTTTTGGAAAGAATGTTATGAAGTGAGCTAATTCTTGGATGTTTTGAGTTGGATTGTAAAAGTATTCCATGCAGCTTTTAATGGACCTTTTCATGTTATCCTTTAGGATGCTAAGGATAATAAAGGGTGTGAGATAACTGCAACAGCACTTGCTGCATACCGGGTTCGTAAAGTCAGCAGTGATTCTGTGATCATTCAGTCTGACCACGGGGGGCCAGAAAAGTTACCAGCTGATCCATTAGAAGGTCCTGGGAGAGGTAAGTGCAACTAATAATTAGAAAGAAGATTGGAGAGAAGGTTTCTGTCAGTTTCTAACCTTGTGCTGTCCCTGTCCTGGGAGTGTTTGATGGAGCATGGACTTTAATAAAGCCTTTGATAAGGTTTTGCATGGTAGACTAAGTAGTAAAGTTAAATCACATGGGCTTCAGGGTGAGATCCAAAATTGGCTTCATGGTAGGAGACAGAGAGTGCTGGTGGGCGGTTGTTTTTGAACTGAGGCCTGTGACTAGTAGAGTTCCACAGGAATCGGGGCTGATTCCACTTTTGTTTGTCATTTATATGTATGATTTGGATGACCACTTTTGTTTGTCATTTATATGTATGATTTGGATGAGAATATAGGAGGCATGGTTAGTAAGTTTGAGGATGACACCAAAATTGGTGATATAGTAGATAGTGAACAAGATTATCTAACATTACAAAGAGATCTTAATCAATTGGGTTAATGGGCTGAGGAATGACAGATGGAGTTTAATTTGCATAAATGCCAGGTATTGCAAGGGCAGAACTTGTACAATTAATGGCAGGGACCTGGGTAGTGTTGTAGAGCAGAGAGACCTCAGGGTTCAGGTACATAATTCTTTGAAATTTGTGTCACAAGTCAACAGGGTAGTTAAGAAGGTGTTTAACATGCTTGCCTTTATTGCTCAGACCATTGAGTATAAAAGTTGAGACGTTATGTTGAGGTTATACAGGATGTTGGTGAGGCCTCTTCTCGAGTACTATGTGCACTTCTGGTCACCCTGTTATAGAAAGGATATTATTAAACTGGGGAGGGTTCAGAAAAGATTTACCAGCATGTTGCTGGGAAAAGGTGAGTTTGAGGTATAATAATAGGCTGGGATTGTTTTCACTGGAACATAAGAGGTTGAGGGGTAATCTTATAGGGGATGAAAAAATAATGAGGGGCAGAGATAAGGTGAATAGCAAGGCTCTTTTCCATAAGGTGGGGGGAGTTCAAAACTGGGGGACATGTTCTTACGGTGAGGGGAGAAAGGTTTAAAAAGGATGAGGAGCATCTTTTTTACACAGAATGGTTTGTGTGTGGAATGAACTGCCAGAGGAAGTGACAGATGTGGGTACAGTTTAAAAGACATTTGATCAAGTACACAAATAGAAAAGGTTTGGAGGGATATGGACCAAACACAGGGAAGTGGGACTAGTTTAGTTTGGGAACATTGTCAACGTGGACTAGTTGGACCGAAGGGTCTGTTTCCACACTGTATAGAGGTGTAGAGGGAGCTTTACTCTGTATCTAACCCAGTACTGACCCTGTCCTGGGAGTGTTTGATGGCGACAGTGTAAAGGGAGCTTTACTCTATCTAACACCGATCCATTTTGGATGCTACAGATCTAATGCAGTTTCAACACTGAAAGTGTTTAAGAGTAGAGGCAGCTTTACTGTGTTCCTAACTCTGTACATGTTCTTGGAGTGTATGATTGGGATAGTGTTGAGTGTCTATTTGCCCACAGTCACCAGCCTGCTCATTGGCACTAGTTTACTCTCCAACCCAGCAGCCTCTCACTCCCTCGCTAATTGGCCAGCTCCTCTTGCCCCCTCTCCCTTGCTTGCCCACTAGGTGACTGAGCCATAATATTCCAGGACAATATGTTTTGAATCCAACTATGGATCAGGCTCTTTTAGATCTGGCACTTTTTTTATTATTCATTCATGGGTGTTGCTGTTGGGACCATCATTTATTGCCCATCTCCAGTTGCCCTTGAGAAGGCAGTATGAAGCTACCTACAATCCAAGGCACAGTTGGAATGTGTAGCATTGGGTCTTGCTTGTTGCTATGTAGTGGGTTCGAGAGCTATGATTCTATTGTGGTTCTGTTCGCCGAGCTGGGAATTTGTGTTGCAGACGTTTCGTCCCCGGTCTAGGTGACATCATCAGTGTTTGGGAGCCTCCTGTGAAGCGCTTCTGTGATGTTTCCTCCGGCATTTATAGTGGTTATAACCACTATAAATGCCGGAGGAAACATCACAGAAGAACTTCACAGGAGGCTCCCAAGCACTGATGATGTCACCTAGACCGGGGACGAAACGTCTGCAACACAAATTCCCAGCTCGGCGAACAGAACCACAACAACGAGCACCCGAGCTGCAAATCTTCTCACATACTTTGAGCTATGATTCTGTTACTGGATTGTGATCCAGACACGTCATTTCAAAGTCATTCATAGCTGCTGGGAAATTCAGTTACTTATAACATTTTTTTAATAATCAATTACTTGTAAATAGATTGTTATAAAAATCCATTCTGGTTAAATGATATCCTTTTTAGGAAAGGGAGTCTGTCATCTTGGTCTGGCCGAGGCATCACTCCAGATCCACAGCAATGGGTTGACTCTTAACTACCCTGTAAAATGGCTGAGGCAGACATTGGGTTGTGTTGAAGAAGGTAGCTCACCAGCACCACCTCAAGTTGCCCTTATCAGTCAAACCCACATTCCGAGAATGATTGATAGTTTAAAAATTAATCAATTAATCAATGCTAGTTGTGTATAACAATGTGTAACTGTTTCTTACAAAGCATTAGACTGTAATGTAAAAGGCCATGAAAGCTGTCAGTATGGGAGTTTAGGACTTGTCAGAAGACCATCTCATCTTGAAGCGTGACTAGCTCCTGAATTCTGCTTACCTTGCAGTTGTTCCTGTAATTGATGCTGCTGCCACCTGGATTTCCACGGAGCTGAACGAGTTCAAAGAGAAGATCCGGAGGGAAAAGGCTGGGGTGATGAAGGTGAACCGTGGGAATGTAGTGACAGTGCGAGTTCCCACCCACCCTGAGGGTAACTCTGTCTGCTGGGACTTTGCCACGGACACCTATGATATTGGCTTTGGGGTGTACTTTGAGTGGACTCCTGTGACCGACACAGAGATTACGGTGCTGGTTAGCGAGTCAAGTGATGAAGAGGACGAGGAAGAGACAGAAGGTAAAAAGGGCTTTGTGAATGATTAATATGTAGAATATCTCACCATCGCACACAACCCACCATTTCTCATGCCTGTATTTATTTGTTCTCGATCTCGCTCTCGCTCTCGCTCTCTCTACTCTACTGGCACATATGCTTAACCATTAATTCACTCTCTCACGTGTACTCTCACTCACTCACTCTCTCTCAAATGCTCTCTCACACGGTTCCAGCTTCCTCGCTGGCACTCATTTATTCAATTCAGAGAAAACTACTGACAGATCTGTTGTCTTTATAGTATCATATTTTTTATTTCAGATTTTCAGCATTTGCTTATTTTCAGTTTTTAATTCTCCTCTTTCAACCATAAACATTGTAAATCAAGTACTTCTGGGTAATACTTAGAATAATGTGAAATACCAAACTAGCAAACCTCCCTCATCCTTCCTCTCTCTGTCTTCCTCACACACCCCACGCCCTCCAAAAACAATCTTCGGTTCTAACAGGAGAACAATACCAGACTCCTAATGTTAATTCTGTTTCCCTCTCCGCAGATGCTGCCAGACCAGCTGAGTTTCTCCTGCATTCTCTGTTTATTCCAGTTCTGACGCTGCTTGTGTTCATTCTTTTAACTTCTATCTCGAAAGGACATTGTGTGGGTATAACTGAGGCAAACAAAATCCAGTGTCATGTGCTGTGGGCTACTTTAGTACAAATAGATTAGTGTCTTCTAAATGGTAAGCAAGCACATATCTGTGGAGCAGAGAGATTAAGGGATGTAAGAATAGAAATGGCAAAAAAAACTATTGGAACGGTGCACAAATACCTTAACGGGCTTAGAATGCTGACTGTTCTCTCAAGAGGTGGTCGGGAGGTTTAAAGGAGATTTGAGAAAAAAATGGTCCCGTGCGGGATGGTCCCGCCCCGGAGGCCGGTGGGAGTGCGGGATGGTACAGACTTGATGGGTTGAAGAGCCTGTACTGTTTGACTAGCTGAATAGTGAGCCTCATTAAAGTTGGTAAAGATGATGTTGATCGAAGGGAGGAGATGCATGCACTGAATAATTATAGGGGAGAAAGAACTCAAAATGCCAGACGTTCCAATGAACACATTTTAAATTTTAATTCAGTATGGGAGGGCCCTCCCTAATTGTCCCGTTAAGGTGATGCTGCTTAGATTGACCCGTTAGGGAGGGATATTGAATCAGAACAGGAACTCAATCAAGTTCTCATACTAATAGAAATGAAGATTGGGCTTGTTTTCTGTGTAACCTGGTAAAATGAGAGGTGATTTTAGTGAAACATTTAAAAGTCTTAGCGGGGCTTACCAGGCTAGACCATGGAAAGTTGTTTTAATTGATCTACAAACCAAGGGACACAGTGTCAGAATAAGGACTGAGATGGGAGGGATATTTCTTCACTTGGGTGGTGAATGTTTGGAATTCTCTAGTCCCTAGAACTGTGGAAGCTCAGTCATTAATTATATTGAATGCAGAGATCGATAGATTTCCAACTATTAAAGATGTTGGGTAGTGCAAGAAAATGACATAGAGGTAGAAGATCAGCCATGATCCTGTTGAATGACCTAACAGGACAAGCTTGAGGATAAATGATCATCTACTGGTCCTACAATGGAGCTGAACTGAGACAAATCCTCAGAACAAGATGGTTTCTATCCAAGAGTTTTGAAAGAATTGTGTGGGGATGTGAACTTTATAGCCAGATAAGTTTTGTAGACTGTAATGTTCTCTCCCGTTGGGAACAATTGGAACATTGAATTCCAACAATTGGAATTCAAGCCCCGCTATTCCTGGAATGTAAATTTAATCTACTACTGAATTGCCTCATTCTACCAAACTATCTAATTCAGATTAAAATAATATGCACACCAGGTTTTTTTTGAATAACAATTTATTTTAATTAAAAATCTTTCGCCAGTGGCAAAAACTTGGAGTTGA
Source organism: Chiloscyllium plagiosum (assembly GCF_004010195.1). Classification (NCBI taxonomy): domain Eukaryota; kingdom Metazoa; phylum Chordata; class Chondrichthyes; order Orectolobiformes; family Hemiscylliidae; genus Chiloscyllium; species Chiloscyllium plagiosum. The sequence goes on along the minus strand of NC_057719.1, from coordinate 380,084 downwards.
ATTTGCTAATTTTTAGCTCTATCCCTTCCTTAAAATGCCCATTCTTACAGACATTCAAACAGACAAGATATAAACATTGAGTGTAGGAAATGGGATTTTTAAAAAATGCCAGAGTGAGTGAGTTCTGCCGCTGGTCTAGATCAGAAATTTCAATGAGTTCTTTTCTCTTAAGACTATAGAATCATAAGAGCAGGAATTTATGCTTTAGCCCATCAATTCTCTCCACTTTCCTGCCCTTGCCCCATAACCCTCAATTCCCTCACCAATTAAAAAAGCTGTCTGTCTTGGATTCTTTCTGAATCTTTGCTGATGGTACAAAGTTGTACATGTGCCAATTCTCAGTCTTTCATTCACTGGTTGAGAATTCACATTTCACTGCTTCAGAAGATATTTTATTTCCCCCCCACTTTGAACTTTGTGAGGAGAGTAGCTGGCTATAAGGAATTTTTTTTCCCTTCTCCAAACAAGGGAGAGAGGGGCCTGAATTTACCATTGAACTAATCCAGTTCTGAAGCAGCAGTGTTTCTGTGCAGCCAGTGTCCTTCAAATCCTTTGAGAAATCAAAATATCAGAAAAATACTCTTAGCCATTGTGCCTTTTCTTGCTTCAGGACTTCCCAAAATATTCATAGCTAATGAACTTGTGCTGAAAGTAAAAGTATTGAATTTGAGAGGAAAGATCAAACCTTGATTTAATGTAATGACTGAAATTCAACACATTCAAAATTGCAGTACTACTAATGACCCTCGGACAGCGCGGCGCTCCCTCAGCGCTGACCCTCTGACAGCGCCAACAATGTGGCGCTCTGATCTTTGGAATGGACTTTCTGGCTCCCTGTTTATTTGGTCTCTTCTCACCTAAGTTCCCAGCCTCATTTAGCCTTGCAGGACGCTCAGCAGGTATAGCTGATGTATTTATGCATGTGCATCCTCCTCATCCCCAATATCCACTTTTGATATATGAGCTCCCTGTGGCTCTGTCATTTCTTGCATGTCCCACCGTCTGGCGCTGTTATTAATATCTTCATGCGTTGTTCCTCAGCACCCCCAGTCCAAGGAGATATCGAGAGAGGGAAAGATTTCTTCCGGTCTGAATTGGAGGAGATCCTGCCTGTATACCGAAAGGACAGTCACTTGGAGGTTCAGTCCGGCAGTCACAAGTACCCGGGACAGGGAGTCTACCTGCTCAAATTCGACAATTCCTACTCGATCTGGAGACACAAAACCCTCTATTACCAGGTCAACTACAGCTCCTGAAGAAGCAGCCGTAGCAGCAGCAGCAGCCCTTCCCTGGGGAAGGGGACCGAATCCACGTCCCATTCCTCCAGAGATACTCTCTCTCCGAGTCAGCCTCTTGTTTTCTTTCTCTGGCAATTGTTTTTCTTTACAAAAATCTGACTGGAGCAAATGTGCCCAACATTCAACCCCACGAGCTCTCCAGACTCTTACAAATGTGGCACTTTATGCATCTTCTTTGTTTGTTTTGTGTTCACAGTATTGTTTTTGTGTTCCTTGTTGTGTTCTTGGTACAACTGAATTTATATATAATATGTATACATTAATATCATTTTATGTTTAAAGATTTATTTTCACTTTTAATGTCGCTATGTGCTTACTTTGTAAATCTATCACTATGTTCATCATGTGAAGGTGCTGGTGATGGACTGAGGTGGACAAAGTCAGAAGTCTCATGACGCCAGGCTATGGTCCAACAGGTTTATTTGAAATCACAAGCTTTCTGAGCCCTGCTCCTTTATCAGGTGAAGTGAGGGAGCAGCACTCTGAAAGCTTGTGATTTCAAATACTCCTGTTGGAGTATAACCTGGTGTCATGTGACTTCTGACCTGATCACTCTATATGTTTAAAGACCCAAGCTACACTGCCTTTCTTTGTGCAATATCTGATTTGGGCTTGTTCTGTACTGTTTTCTCAGCACGTTGCAGTTGCATTCCAGTGTTTACAAGTCACCTGCTGCTCCCTCAACCCTCTCCTCAAAAAAAGGAGTTAATTGGTCATTCTTTTATTAAAATATCTAAATCACATTGCAATCACTGGAATCTGGAAAAGTTGAGCAGGGATGTCAGACGGGATGTGATGAAGTTGAGAGAAATGAATATCATTTGCAGCCTTCACAAAACAATTATATTTTGTACTCTGTGTACTGCCTGGAAAAATAAATAAATAGAAAAATGTAAACTTAAAATGATTGAAGGGTAAGCTCTGTGAAATGCAGCTGGGGTGAGTGGCAGGAAGAAAAACTCTTAAAGAAATTTGATCGCAAAAGAAAGCTCACAGATCCCCAATCTACAGACAGAATACTTCACACCTGCTGAAGTGTCTTTGAATTACACTGCACTGTAGGAAACAGGGCAGCCAGTTTGTACATTGTTACCCTGTGCAAATAGCCCTGTGATAATAACCAGATAATCTGTTTAATTCTTTTGCGGAGGTGTAAATATTGCCGCAGGGTACAAAGGAGAGCTCCCCTGCCCTTTTTCAAAACATTACCATGAGGGTTTTCACATCCACCAGAGAGGGCAGATGGAATCACTGCTTGTATCTGGCAATTAGAGTCATAGAGATGTACAGCACGGAAACAGACCTTCGGTCCAACTTATCCATACCGAACAGATATCCCAACCCAATCTAGTCCCACCTGCCAGCACCCAGCCCATATCCCTCCAAACCCTTCTTACTCATGTACCCTCTCTGGCAGCTCATTCCATACACGTACCACCCTCTACGTGAAAACGTTGCCTCTTAAGTCCCTTTTATATCTTTTTCCCCCCTCACACTAAACCTATGCCCTCTAAGTTCTGGACTCCCCACCCCAAGGAAAAGATCTTGTCTATTTATTCTATCCATGCCCCTCATGATTTTATAAACTTCTATAAGGTCACCCCTCAGCCTCTGACGTTCCAGGGAAAACAACCCCAGCCTGTTCAACCTCTCTTTCTAACTCAAATCCTCCAACCCTGCCAACATCCTTTTACAGGGGAACCTCAAATATCTGACCGAGATGGGTAGACACTATTTCGTTTGGATAATTGATTATTCAGTTAGTTGATTCAATGCCTTTCCTCCGAGGCTTGGAGCTTCCTTTTAAGTCTGCTCACCATTCAGGAGACTAGCAGCAGCACAGCATGCGCTGCCCCTGCTCCCCAACCCCGTCCAATACCGCACCCTACCTGTCCCCCCAAACCCGTCCAACAAAGATAATATTGTGGGAATTCTGATTTAGAATTTCACATTCAGAGAAACTTGTAACATTGAAGGGGGGCCATTTGGACCATAAGCCATAGGAGTGGAAGTAAGGCCATTCGGCCCATCGAGTCCATTCTGCCTTTCAATCATGGCTGATGGGCATTTCAACTCCACTTACCCGCATTCTCCCCGTAGTCCTTAATTCCTTGTGACATCAAGAATTTATCAATCAAAAACATTGCTTGCAAATACACCTAGCGCTGTGCAGTTTTGTAATTATACCTGACCAATTGCGGTCTATGTTAGCCATTATTTACACACTAGCAATAGCTATTCTTTTGTTAATGTTAATAAGTTTTCAGGGAGGTGTAGCAGTGAAACCCGTAAAAGGTTTAACACTGAAATGAGGTAATGGAGCCTCACCACCTCCCCACCAAAAATTGCTGGGTTTCTCCAAGCGCTTTCATTGTACCTGTGTTGACTGTTGATGGAGGCTATTCAATTAGTCGTCCTTCTCTGTTCTTATCCTAATCTAGCAAATATTGCCCTTTCGAGTTTTATTGAATTACCTTTGGGAAGTTACTCTTCAATCTATTCCATCGCCCTTGCAGGAGGTGTATTCTGCACATCAGTAAGCTGCCATTTAAGGACATCAGATTTCTCTGAAGGGCAGTCATAAATCATTGGAGTTTTCCCACATCAATTGGCAGTAGTTTTATGATGCCATCATAATTCCAGATTTTTAATTGAATTTCAATTCCACCATCTGGTATTTGAACCTCCATCTCCAGGATATTAACCTGGGTTTCTGGATTAGTAATTAACCAACAATACCACTACGCCATTGCCTCCCAATGAATCTATAACAAATGCTTTTATCAATTGTACCCTATTAAAATTGGTTACTGGAACAACCCCTCCACACCCACAATTAAACCTCATACTCCTGGGTTGGGTCTCATTCCCTGAGTCTGTTTTTAACTTTCACTGCCAGTTAAATTTGTAATGTAGAGCCATGCTCCTCAAGGCTGAAAATCTGGTTTAAGAGCCAGAATTTCCCAGTGTCAGCAGCTCCAGCAATGATCCATCAGGTGAAACCACCTGAATCTTTGAGGAAAGATCTGTTCAAGCAATGTTTGCTTCCCTGAAGGAGGCTGAGGATAATGTCTATGATCTATGAAGACAATTTGCAGAATTGGGTTAATGAGTGGGAATCTCGAGGATAATGACTGGAAGTCAGAAATAATGGATGGAAATTCTGGGGTAATGAATGAGAGTTAAACAGAAAATGAGGTCACAGGAAATGTAAATGGGAATTCTGTAGAATTTATGCGTTGGTGTGACTGTTGCTGTCTGGGTAAGTATATATTACCCATCCCTTATAGCCTTTTGAACTGAGATAGCTGTTAATAATCAACCACGTTGCTTATGGGTCTGGAGTCACATGTGGAGCAGACCAGATAAGGACAGCTGACTTCTTTCCCTAGTGGGTGAATCTGATTGAATTAATAGTAAAACAATTTAAAAAGTTTTTTTAAGTTTTGATTTCCATTGAATTGAAATTTCATCATTTGCCACAATAGGTTTTGAACGTTTATCCTCAGGATATCAGCCTGGGCTTCTGCATTACTAGGAGACAGAGAGGTCTGCAGATGCTGGAGATCAAAGTTGAGAATGTGTTGCTGGAAAAGCACAGCAGGTCAGGCAGCATCTGAGGACCAGGAAAATCGACGTTTAGGTCGGAGCCCTTCATCAGGAATTCTGCATTACTAGTTCAGTAACATTGCAATACTGCTACTATCCCTCCCTTGGCTTATGAAAAACAGGGATAATGAATGGAATCTCTGATGTAATGAGTAGTAATCACCGGGATAATGAATAGGCATCACACTTGGGATAATGCTATCACTGGGATAACAAGTGGGAATTGTTGGAATAATGGCAAAAAATGCATCAGTGTGATAACAAGAGGGAATCACTGGGATAATATATGGGAATCACGGATAATGAATGGGATGTCACTGGGTTAATGAATTTGAATCATTATGATAATTATTGGGATAATGAATTGGAATCACTGATAATGAATGGGAATTACTGTGATAATGAATGGGATGTCACTGGGATAACAAATGGGAAATCACTGGCAAAATGAATAGGAATTACTGAGATAATTAATGGGAATGTCACTGGGAAATGAATAGGAATTGCCAGGATAATGAATGGGATTATCACTGGGATAATCAATGGGAATCACTGGGATAATGAATGGGATTATCACTGGGATAATCAATGGGATTATCACTGGGATAATCAATGGGATTATCACTGGGATAATCAATGGGATTATCACTGGGATAATCAATGGGAATCACTGGGATAATGAATTGGAATGTCACTGATAATAGTTTGAATGGGAACATCACTTTTTCCGGAAATCCTTCTGTCAAACTCAGGGGCGGGGCTTGTCGGTGATGTAATCGCGCAGGTTGTAAGTCGGCCGCCAATGGGCGGGGTCCCGTGGTGCAGCGCGGCAGCGGGAGATTTGAATCTGGCGGCAAGTAGCTGAGCCACGTGCGGATGAATGGGGAGGGAAGGATGGAGTTTTATTTACTGTGCTCACTCACTGAGCCACCTCAGCAATTAATCAGGTAAAATAGACAGGGCAGAGTCAAACTACCAGGATGGAGACGCATGGCCCTAACAAACTTCATACCCTATCACCAACATTTCAATTCAGATTTCTCAGCCTGTTTAAAGATAGAAATTTGTCTATTTTTTTTAAAAAAGCAATGCATATCCTTTGTTGTGAAGTTTGTGTTTCTGTGGCAGTTTCATTTTGATCGAAACTGTAAATTAAATTTTACTACAATGGGAGAAGCAATGGACTGTAGTCAGATAGAGTTGGAGTAGGTTCTTGTTGTGTAAGTAAGGAGGCTGTATTCCAGTGGTAGCTGCACATGGGTGAGTACAAGGTCCTGTTTACATCCTCTGCATCACTACTTCTTATCTTAACAAGCAAATATTTTAGCAAAAGATATTCCTACTAACTTTCTCCTGGCCATCCTGGGTATATCCCATTACATTGCTGAAAATCTAAACTTGTTGGTATTTGGCTGCTATTTCCTATTCTGCTTCATTTTGCTTCCCTTTTGTGGGAGTGATTTATTCTTAAATGTTTGTATTGATATTCTTGTTGCCCTTGATAGAGTGATGCTGTCTCCATCTCTTAAATGAATGTTGACTGTATGTTTGTGCAATCCTATTTTTAAAATAAAAACAGAAATTGCTGGAGTAATTCCGGTTTGGTAATATCTTTGGAGAGAGAAACAAATGAACACTTCAGAATTTTGAATCATATTACATTTGAAATGTTAACTCTCTCTCCACAGATGCTGCTAGACCTGCTGAGTTTCTCCAGCATGGAGTCATAGAGATGCACAGTATGGAAACAGATTCTTTGGTCCAACTCGTCCATGACGACCAGATATCCCAACCCAGTCTAGTCCCACCTGTCCTATATCTCTCCAAACCTTTCCTATTCATATACCCATCCAGATGCCTTTTAAATGTTGCAATTGTCCCAGCCTCCACCACTTCCTCTGGCAGGTCATTCCATACAGGCACCATCTTCTGTGTGAAAAAGTTGCCCCGTAGGTCTCTTTTATATCTTTCCCCTCTCAACCTACACCTATGCCCTCAAGTTCTGGACTCCCCCACCCCAGGGGAAATACTTTGTCTATTTATCCTATCCATGCCCCTCATGATTTTATAAACCTCTATAAGGTCACTCCTTAGCCTCTGATACTCCAGGGAAAACAGCCCCAGCCTATTGAACCTCTCCCTATAGCTCAAATCCTCCAACTCTGGAAACATCCTGGGAAATCTTTTCTGATCCCTTTCAATTTTCACAACATCTTTCTGATAGGAAGGAGACCAGAACTGCACACAATATTCCAACAGTCGCCTAACCAATGTCCTGTACAGCTGCAACATGACCTCCCAACTCCTGTACTCAATACTTTGACCAAAAAAGGAAAGCATACCAAACGCCGCCTTAACTATCCTATCTACCTGTGACTCTACTTTCAAGGAGCTATGAACCTGCACTCCAAGGTCTCTTTGTTCAGCAGCACTCCCCAGGACCTTACCATTAAATGTATACTTTGTTTTCATTTCATATTTCTAGCATCTATACCTTTTTTTGCTTTTAACTCTATTCTTTGCTTCATATAACTGGGGAGCTTTCTAAATCTCCATACTAGATAATGTTATCAGTGAGACTCTGGTGAAGTGCTGGTATTATGTCCGACTGTCTATTAATGTGTCTTGGTTTCTTAAGGTGGGTGATAACATTTCTGGTTCTTTTTCTCAATGGATGGTAGATGAAGTCCAAATCAATGTATTTATTGATTGAGTTCCAGTTCGAATGCCAGGCCTCTAGGAATTCCTGTGCAAGTCTCTGTTTAGTCTGTCCTAGGATCGATGTGATGTCCCAGTCAGTGGTGTCCTTCTTCATCTGTATAAGAATACTAGTGAGAGTGGGTCAGGTCTTTTGGTGGCTAGTTGGTGTTCATGTATGTTGGTGGCTTGCTTGTCTGATGTAGTTATTATTATATAAGAAGTAGGACAGGAGTAGGCCGTCTGGCCCTTCGAACCTACTCTGCCATTCAGTAAGATCATGGCTGATCTTTTTGTGGACTCAGCTCTACTTACCTACATTTTCACTATATCTCTTAATTCCTTTAGTTTTCAAAAAAAATCTGCCTTATCTTTTAAAAGCGATTACTGAAGTAGTGTGAACTACTTCCCTGGGTAGGAATTCCATAGATTTACAACCCTCTGGTGAAGAGGTTCTTTCTCAGTTCAGTTCTCCACCTGCTTCCTCTAATCTTGAGGCCATGCCCTTTTGATCTAATCTCACCTACCAGTGGAAACATCCTATCTATTTCCACTTTATCGACTCCCTTCATAACTTTATATATTTCTATAAAGTCCCCCTCATTATTCTGAATTCCAATGAATATAATCCCAGTCTACTCAGTCTCTCCTCATATGCCAACCCCTTCAACTTCCAGAACCAACCTAGTGAACGTCCTCTGCACCCAGTCTAGAGCCAGTCCATCCTTTCTCAAGTAAGGAGACCAAAACTGCACACTACTCCAGGTGTGGCCTCACCAACACCTTGTACTGCTGTAACATTACCCCTCTGTTTTCAAACTCAACCTCCTTTAGCAAATGAAGGACAAAATTCAATTTGCCTTCCTAATTACCTGTTGTACCTGCAGACCAACCTTCCGTGATTCATGCACAAGGACACCCAGGTCCCTCTGCAAATCAGCAGGCTGCAACTTTTACTATTCAAGTAATAATCTATTTTGCTGTTATTCCTACCAAAATAGGAATGACTTCACATTTATTAACATTGTCTTCCATCTGCCAGACCTTTGCCCACTCTCTGAATGTATCTATATTCCTCTGCAAAGTTTGACAGTCCTCTGCACACTTTGTTCTGCCACTCATTTTAGTGTCATCGGCAAATTCTTCCTGTTAGTCAACCAATCCTCTGTCCACGCTAATACACTCACACTAACTCCAATGCATCCTTACCTCATGTGCAGCACCTTGTTGAAGACCTTTTGGAAATCTAAGTACACCACATCCACTGGGTCCCCGTTGTCCACCTGGTTGAAATGTCTTCATAGAATTCCAAAAGATTTGTTAAGCATGACGTGCCCTTCATGAACCCATGCTGTGTCTGTACAATGGGACATATTCTTTAGAGATGCCTTGCTATTTCTTCCTTGATAATGGACTCCAGCATCTTCCCCATCAGAGGTTAAGCTCACTGGTCTATAATTCCCCATCTTTTGTCTACCTCCCTTTGTGAACAGTGGCATCACATTTGCTATTTTCCAATCTGCTGGGACTGCCCTAGAGTCCAGCGAATTTTGGAAAATTACCTGCATTGCACTTTTACTGTCTGTCTTTATATTCTGTGCTAGTTTTTTCTCATACTCGATCTTACTTTACTTTATAGCTGTTTTTGTGGCTTTCTGTTGACCTTTAAAGTTTTCCCAATCTTCTAGTTTCCTGCTGTTTTTGACACTTTGAATGCCTTCGCTTTCACCTTATTGCCTTTGACACCCATGGCAGATTATTGCACCTCTTCCAGTCCTTCCTTCTCACTGAAATATGCTTTTGCTGAGCACTTTTAAAATTTGCTTTGAAGGTCCTCCACTGCTTGAAAACGGTTGCACCATAAAGTCTCTGTTCCCAGTCTCCTTTAGTCAGGTCCTCCCTCATTCTATCATAGTCCCCCTTATTCAAGCACAGGACCCTGGGATTGGATTTTATCTTCACACTCTCCATCTGTATTCTAAATTCAACCATCCTGTGATCGCTGCTTCCAAGAGGATCCCTGATTATGAGGTCATTAATTATTCCTGTTTCATTACACAGGACCAGATCTAGGATCGCTTGTTCCCTGATCAGTTCCATTACATACTGTTCAAGAAAACCATCACAGATACACTCAACAAACCCCTCCCCAAGGCTACCCTAACTGAACTGGTTCAATCAATCCACACGCAGATTAAAATCCCCCATGGTAATGGTCGTATCAGTTTTGCAGGCCTTAATTATTTCCTTGTTTATTGCCCGAACCAATGTGATGTTATTATTTGGTGGCCAATAAACTACGCCCATTAGTGACTTTTTCTTCTTTGAGTTCTTAATTTCCACCCAAACGGATTTGACCTCATGCTCCATTGCACCTATATCATCTTTCAGCACCGCCATGATGTCATCCTTGAATATCAGTGCATTCCTTACTTTCCTGTCTGTCCTTCCAAATAGTCTAGTACCCCTGGATATTTAATTCCCAGTCATGACCAATCTGCAACCATGTCTCCGTGATGGCTACTTAGTCATGTTTATTCACAATGATTTGTGCCGTTAACTCATCAATCTTGTTACAACTGCTGCAAGCATTCGGGTAAAGTGCCTTTATGTTAGCTTTCTTACTATCATGCTTCACAACATCTGTAATATCTCCTGAGTTATCCTTCAATTTTGCTTCTTTCATATCTGCCTTGAACCTAAACCTTCCTGCATACATGTTAACCTGCTACCTTTTAATTTATGACCATACTTCCTGTTGCTTTCCCTTTCCTTCCACCCAACCCCAACCCCAACCCCAACCCAAGTTTAAAGTCCTAGTGACCACCCTATTTATCCTTTACAGTCCTTGCATGGTATTTTGTAAATGACATTCGTTTTGCTGATTTGTTTGTATTGGATCCTTTAGGTTCATTAGCTGCTGTTTTAGTGTGTTGGTAGATTTGTGGGCTACCATGTTGCCAATGGGTCTGAGTAGCCTGGAAGTCATTTCAGAGATGTATTTGATGTAAGGTAACATAGCTGGAGTTTCTGTGCGCATTGTCTGCTTGTTTGGGTTTGTTGTTGAGAAATCGGTGGACTGTGTTCATTTGGTACCCGTTCTTGAATACACCGTATAGATGATTTTCTTCGGCTTCTTGTATTTCCTGGGTGCTGCAGTGTTTTGTGATTTGTTGAAATTAATGTTCTGATGCAGCTCCATTTGTGGGTATTGGGAAGATTGCTCCTGTGGTTCAGTATTTGGTCCGTACGCGTTGTTTTCCTGTAGATGCTGGTTTGAAGTTCTCCATTAACTGTTCATTCTCCCATTCTAGGAATGGGAGTCTGTTGTCATTCTCCTCCTCTTGTGAATTGTATGCCAGTCAGTGAGAAGCTTAAAACCAGAGCCTCAACCTGAGCTACAAATCTTCTCAAACATTGCTAATCCTATCTGTCTGCATATGGTCTGTATCCCTCTCTTTCTTGCCTGTGTTTGTCTAAGTGCCTTCTAAGTTTTGGTGTCATACCCACTTTTACTATCTCTCCGGACAGCGTGTACCAGGCACCTACTAGCCACTGCGTTTTTTTTTTAAAAAAGCAAAGTTTGCCTTGCACATCTCCTTTAACCTTTTTCCCTCTCGCCTGAACCTGACTCCTGTAGTATTTAACATTCCCACCCTGGGGAAACTATTGATTCTGACTATCCAGGTCACCTCTCAGGCTCCGACAAACTAGTGAAAATAATCAAAGTTTATCCAATCTCTCCTTTATAGCTAATACACTCCAATCCAGGAAACATCCTGGTAAACCTTTCTGGACCCATTTCAAAGCCTCCCCCATCCTCCCTATAGTGTGGTGACCAGAACAGCAAATTATTCTTCAGACATTACCTCACTAATGTTCCATATGGCTGCAATATGACTTGCCACCTTTTATACCCAATATCCTGAGCCACGAAGGCAAGCATGCCAATGCCTCAGTTGCAACCATATCCTCTTGTGTTACAACTTTCAGGATCCAAAGACTTGTTCCCCAAGATTCCTCTGAATATCAGTACACATCTCGGTCTTGCCATTTACTCTATACTTTCCTCTTGCATTGACTTCCCAAAATCCATCATCTCGCTCTTGTCGAGATTAAACTCCATCTGTTCTTCTCCACCCAACTTTCCAACTGATCTCCACCCTGCTTTCTCCTCTGACAACCTTTCTCATTATCCGCAACTCTGACAATTTTACTGTCACTGCAAACTCACTAATCGGACCATGTACATTTTCATCCAAATCGTTTATAGAAATTAGAGGTGCCAGCACTGATCCAAGTGAAACACCACTGGGCAGAGACCTCTGGTCAGAAAAATACCCCTCTATAACTACCCTCTGTCTTCTATGACTAAGCCAATTTTGTATCTAATTTACCAATTCTCCATGGATCCCATGTGACTTAATCTTCTGGACCAGACGACCATGAGGGATGTGGTCACTTGCTGTAGGAAAGTCAATATACGTAACATCCACTGCATTACTCTCAATTTTCCTCACTTCCTCATAAAAGGTCATCGGTGTTTAAGTGGAGTCCTGTGTAGGTGAGGAGGGAAGGTGAATCAGTTTGGCTTTTATGGCAATCCAACATCTGTACGGTTATATTTACGGGAACTGGATTTTTTTATTGTAGGTTTTTGAACTGAATTCAAATTCTCAGATGACAATTTCTCTCCTACCATGGAGGTTTCTCACCTAAAGCTGGAGTGTGAAGTCTGTGCAGCCTTCTGTTGGAGCCAGCTGTAGACCAGCTCAGAGTTTTGACTTGTTTTCACTTCTGTCTTTTGCCTTAGAGCACACAATAGCTCCATGTTCCATTGTCGGTTAGTGCTGCCTCTGCCAAAGCACCTGGTTATTTTTGGTGTTGGAAACTGGGACACGTCCCCAGAGGAGACCTTCCTTTCAGTTGAGGTGTCAGTGAGCCCTGAGACAAAATCCCAGCGAATTGGAATGCTTTCTTCAGTGGCAAGGTAAGACCCATCGTGTTTGGTCAGTGTTGCTCTGGACATCATAGACTTTGAGTGCTGGTGCTTGAGGGGTACGGGAATATTGATAGACTGTGGTGCCATGTAACTTCTTGTCAAATACAAAGTATTTATGGCTGGGGAACCGATTGGGCCTGACTACTCCATACTTTGTCCCTCCTGTACTTCACCTCAGCCATTCAACAGGACCTGTTCATTTATCCCTTCTATACTTCATTTATCCATTTACAATATTTGCCTCAACCACCCCATGAAACAGCCTCTCCACATTCTGGGTAAAGCAGCTTTTTTGCTGAATTTCCCACTGTGTTTATTTGTGACTCCCTTGTGCTTATCCCCTTGCATTCTGGCCTTGACTGGAAGAAACGTCAATTTTCCAGCTGCTCGGATGCTGCCTGACCTGCTGTGCTTTTCCAGCACCACACTAATCTAGACTCTGATCTCCAGCATCTGCCGGCCTCACTTTCGTCTGCAATTGGAAACACCTCAACTTTTAACAGTGCATTGTAAATTTTGCACCTCTGGTCAAGTGGAGTGACCATGCCAGGCTTTCAGTATAATGCAGAGGAGCAAAAAGTCCTCGAATATAAATGTTCCCTGAGGAGCATTTGAACATGTGCTTAATAACAGAGGAGACCATTTGGCACAATGTAGGTCATTGGTAGAATTAATCTGATAGTCCAGTGCAGAATCATCTTCCCTTACTATTCCAATCAGTACTTTTGTTTTTGTTCTCTCAACAGTACCATGATAACCTTGGGTTCAATACTCCATGTTCCTGAGACTCTCAATTTAAAGAGTCATCCTGTACTGAAGAGCCGCTTCAGCTTATCAACTCTGTACTGACAGAAGTTATTCTAAATCCTACAAGTCCCACGTTCCAGCACCAGGCTTATAGCCGTAGGGTTATACAACACAGAAACAGACCCTCCCATCCAACTTGTCCTCACTGACCGGGTATCCTAAACTGATAGGTCCCATTCACCAGTGTTTGGCCCTTATCCCTCTAAATCCTTCCTGTTCATATACCCATCCAGGAACCTTTTGATGAAGTGACCAGGAACATTGACAATGGCATGGCGATAGACATAGTCTATATGGATTTCAGTAAGGCCTTTGATAAGGTTCCACATTGTAGGCTGCTCTGGAAGGTTAGATCACATGGAATCCAGGGGGAGCTGGCAAACTGGACACACAATTAGCTTGATGGTAGGAAGCAGAGGGTAATAGTGGAAGGATGTTTGTTGGACTGGAGGCCTGTGACTAGTGGAGTGCCTCAAGGGTTGGTGCTGTGCCCATTACTGTTTGTTTTCGATATCAGTGATTTGGATGAAAATATCCAAGGCATGATTAGTAAGTTTCAAAAAGTGTGGTGATGGAAAAGTATGGGCCCTGCCTGACAGGTACATACTTATCAAGGACCCACAGTAGCTGTTTCTTGAATACTCTCCACATTTCAATTGTGCCCATCACCTGCAGTTTCCTTCCCCATCCTCTGCATCCTAAATCTTGCCTAATCACATTGTAATTGCCTTTCCCCCAGCTCTTGCCCTGTGGTATATATCTATATCCCTTTCTATCACTAAAGTAAACATAACTGAATTGTGGTCACTATCACCAAAGTGCTCACCTACATCCAAATCTAACACCTTGCTGGGTTCATTATCCAGCACCAAATCAGTCCCTTGTTGGCCTGTCTACATACTGTCAGGAAACCCTCCTGCACACATTGTTCAAAAATTGACCCATCTATTCCCAGTCAATATTTGGAAAGTTAAAGTCCCCCATAACAACTCCCCTGCCACTCTCGCTCCTATCTAGGATCATCTTTGCTATCCTTTCCACTACATCTCTGGAACTATTCGGAGGCCTATAGAAAACTCCCAACAGGGTAACCTCTCCTTTCCTGTTTCTAACCTCAGCCCATACTACCTCAGTAGACGAGCCCTCAAACGTCCTTTCTGCAACCATAATACTGTCCTTGACTAACAGCGCCACACCACCCCCTCTTTTACCATCTTCTCTTATCTTATTGAAACATCTAAATCCCAGAACCTGCAACAACCATTCCTGTCCCTGCTCTGTCCATGTCTCCGAAATGGCCACAACATTGAAATCCCAGGTACCAACCCATGCTGCAGGTTCACATACCTTATTCCAGATGATCCTGGTGTTGAAGTAGACACACTTCAAACCAAGATCTTTCCTGCTGGTGCCTTCTTGCGATCTTGAAATATTAATCCTGACTTCACTGCTCTCATCCTCCTGTATACTCGAACTGCAAATTTCGGTTCTCATCCCCCTGCTGAATTAGTTTAATTTTTCTTTGGAGTGTAGGAGTCTGAGAGGAATATAAGATCAAAGTGGCGTGGATAAGGTGAATGCACCCAGTCTTTTTCCCAGGGTTGTGGAATCGAGGACTCAAGGGCACCAGTTTAAGGTTAGACGGGAAAGGATAAAGGGGAATCTGCGGGGCAACTTTTTTTATATAAAAGTGTGGTAAGCATATGGAATGAGCTGCCAGTGGAAGCGGTTGAGGCAGGTACTTACCAACATCCTGGTAGATGGATTCTATAGATGGGAGGTTGGCCTTTGTGATTTTTATATAAAAGTGTGGTAAGCATATGGAATGAGCTGCCAGTGGAAGCGGTTGAGGCAGGTACTTACCAACATTTAATAGGCATTTGGACAATACACGGATAGGCAGGGATTAGAAGGACCAAGTGCAGGGAAATGGGGTTAGCGTGGATGGATATTTTGGTCGGCATGGACCAGTTTGGGACAAAGAGCCTGTCTCCAGGCCGAGTTCACCACTCTCTGTAACCGTCTCCGATCTTGAACTGTCCAGTTGCCATACCAGGTAGTGATGCAAGATGTAAAAAAAGACTACTGGAAGTGTCCACAAATAATTTAATGGGCTTAGAATGTTAACTGTTCCTGACCACCTCTTGAGAGAACAAAGTGAAAGGCAAAAGGTTTAAAGGAGATTTGAGAAAAAATGGTTACACCCAGAGACTGGTGGAAATCTGGAATGCAGGGGAATCTCAACTTTTAAAACGTAGCTGGATCAGCACTTAACATCATAACATTCAGGGCCAGACGTTAGTAAGGAGGGCATTGCAGGATTCACACAACACCAGGTCCACATGCCACCTGATGAAGGAGCAGCACTCTGAAAACTTGGAGACTTGAATGGCAGCTTAGTAAACCAGTGAGCTGGAAGGGGACAGGAACCAAACTTTTGGTATTTGTATTGATTACAAAAGTTTTCTAATGCAGACGGTGGTGGGGGTGCAATTAGGACATTTCATGAATTGGCCATGCTAAATTGCCCGTAGTGTTAGGTGAAGCGGTAAGTGTAGGGGAATGGGTCTGGGTGGGTTGCTCTTTGGAGAGTCGGCGTGGACTTGTTGGGCCGAAGGGCATGTTTCCACACTGTTAAGTAATCTAATCTACAACATGGAGACAGGCTCTTTGTCCCAAACTGGTCCATGCCGACCAAAATATCCATCCACGCTAACCCCATTTCCCTGCACTTGGTCCTTCTAAGATACTGAATAACATTCGCCTGTGCCTGTGTTTTTGCTGCTGTTTACATGGAAACAGACATACAGGACAGGGGTGAGGAGTTTTTCCACTTGATTTCGGGTCTGGTGTTGTGTCAGGCTCAATGCCTGCGGTTTGAGTTTGCTGACAATACTGAGGCTGGATATTACATTGCGAAGACAATGGTAAACAAATAGCTACAGGCAAAGTTGAGAGGGACCTGCTGTGCTAACTGATGTTGCAATTAAGGCTTGAACTTATTGCGAAGCACACCCTTGGGGTGACATGGTGGCTCAGTGGTTAGCACCGCAGCCTCATAGCACCAGGCTCTCAGGTTTGATTCCACCCTCTGGCGACTGTGTGCAATCTGCACATTTTCACTGTCTGTCTCGGTGTGGGTTTCCTCCGGGTGCTTCAGTTTCCTCCCACAGTCCAAAGATGTGCAAATTATGTGGATTGGCCATGCTAAATTGCAAATAGTGTTCAGGGATGTGCAGTTTAGGTGGGTTAGTCGTGAGAAATGCAGGATTATAGGGATAGGTTGAGGGAATGGGTCTGGGTGGGATGTTCTTCGGAGGGTTGGTGTGGACTTATTGGGCCATATGGCCTGTTTCTACCCACGGGGGATTCTATTCTCTATATAAAATTGAGAGTCACCTGGGTGTAGAGGACCAATAATGGTCTGTTTTCCCATACACCAGCAACCAGCTCTGTTCAGACCCACCTTTAATCTCGTGTCCAGCTCCAGCCATTCAGAGCGGGGCATGGCGTCGATGTTGGGCCTGGGCTGGAAGAGGTCCTGTTTGAAGGGAATGAGTGAGAAAGCTGGGCTTGGCAGTGAGGGACCTCTTTCATTGGAGCCATGAAGCAAGAGAGTAGGTAACTGCAGCAAAACCTCAAATACTGAAAAGTTCAGTAACTGCAGTAAAAGCATTTATTTTGAGAGGACTTGAATATTAAACCAGGGATGTAATTCTGAGGCTCTATAAGGTCCTGGTCAGACCACTTTTGAAGTATTGTGTGTGGTTTCGGGCCCCTTACTTCAGGAAAGATGGACTGGCCTTGGAGCGCATTCAGAGGAGGTTCATGAGAATGGTCCCAGGAATGAAAAGCTTAACAAATGAGGAATGTTTGAGGACTGGAGTTCAGAAGGATGAGTGGTGTCTAATTGAAACATACTGAATGGCCTGGACAGTGTAGATATTGGGAAGATATTTCCACTGGGAGAAGAGACGACGACCTAAAGGCACAGCCTTAGAGTAAAGGGAAGACCTTTTAGAATGGAGATAAGGAGACAAGCCAAACAGAGAACAGCCAGAGAATTCCTAGAAGCATGGCACTCATCCACAGATTCAATCAATAAGCACATCGACCTGGACCCAATATATTGGCCACTGCAGCGGACAGCTAGAACTGACAACTGGAAGCGGCAGAGACAAACCACTATAAATGTTGGAGGAAAGATCACAGAAGCACTTCACAGGAAGCTCCCAAGCACAGAGGATGTCACCTAGACAGGGGACAAAACGTCTGCAACACAAATTCCCAGCTCGGCGAACACAACCACAACAACGAGCTACTAATCTTCTCACAAATTTTGAAACTTCTTTAGCCAGAGAGTGGTGAATCTATGGAACTCATTGCCACAAAAGGCAGTGGCGACCATGTCATTAAGTATATTTAAGGATGTAGGTTTGCTCGCTGAGCTGGAAGGTTTATTTTCAGATGTTTCGTCACCATACTAGGTAGCATCTTCAGTGAGCCTCCGGACAAAGCACTGCTGGTGTTTCCTGCTTCCAATTAATATGTTTGGGTTTCCTTGGATTGGTGATGTCACTTCCTGTGGCGATGTCATTTCTTATGGTGATATCACTTCCTGTTCTTTTTCTCAGGGGGTGGTAAATGGGATCCAAGTCGGTGTTTGTCAATAGAGTTCTGGTTGGAATGCCATGTGTCTAGGAATTCTCGTGCATGTCTCTGTTTGGCTTATCCTAGGATGGATGTGTTGTCCCAGTCGAAGTGGTGTCCTTCCTCATCCGTATGTGAGGATACGAGTGAGGGTGGGTCATATCTTTTTGTGGCTAGTTGTGTTCATGTATCCTGGTGGCTAGTTTTCCGCCTGTTTGTGCAATGTAGTGTTTGTTACAGTTCTTGCACGGTATTTTGTAAATGACATTAGTTTTGCTGATCAACCTGGCCAAGGAAACACTGACTACACTATTAGAAGACCCAAAGACGCATACACCAAACACCATTAACTTCATCAGCAAGGACAACATCGTCCAGCTAGTGGACCTATGCCTTACCACCCACTTCACCTTCAACAACAAAACCTACAGACAAACCAACGGAACCCCCATGGGATCTCCGATATCAGGGTTCTTAGCAGAGGCAGTAATGTAGAGACTCGAACAAACAGCTCTGCCAACCATCCAACCCAAACTTTGGGTCCGCTACATGGATGACATCTTTGTCATCACTAAACAAAACAAATTAGAAGAAACCTTCAAGACCATCAATAATTCCCTTACTGGCATAAAATTCACTAAAGAGGAGGATAACAACAACAAACTGCCATTCCTAGATGTCACAGTAGAGCGAACAGCCAATGGGGAACTTCAAACCAGTGTCTACAGGAAAACAACACATACACACCAAATACTGAACTGCAGAACCAGTCATCCCAAAACCCACAAACAAAACTGCATCAGAACATTATTCCAATGAGCCAACAAACACTGCAGCACAGGAACTACGCAGAGCAGAGAAAAATCAACTATATGGTGTATTCACAACGAATGGGCACCCAATGAATACAGTCTGCTGATTTCTCAGCAACAAACCCAAACAAGCAGACAGAACATGTCCAAAATCCCTAGCCATTCTCCTACATCAAAAGCATCTCGGAAATTACTGTCCGACTACTCAGACTTCTTGGCATCCTGGTAACCCACAAATCCACCAACACATTAAAACAGCAGCTAATGTACTTGAAAGACCCTATACAGACAATGAGCAAAACTAATGTCATTTACAAAATACCTTGCAAGAACTGTAACAAACACTACATTGGACAAACAGGCAGAAAACTAGCCACCAGGATACATGAACACCAACTAGCCACAAAGAGACATGACCCACTCTCACTAGTATCCTCACATACAGATAAGGAAGGACACCACTTCGACTGGGACGACACATCTATCCTAGGACAAGCCAAACAGAGACACTCGTGCAAATTCCTAGAAGCATGGCATTCCAATCGGAACTCTATCAACAAACACATTGACTTAGGTCCCATTTACCATCCCCTGAGAAAAAGATCAGGAAATCACATCACCACAGGAAGTGACATCACCAACCCAAGGAAACCCAAACATATAAATAGGAAGCAGGAAATACCAGCAGTGCTTCATCCAGAGGCTCACTGAAGAGGTTACCTAGTATGGTGACGAAACGTCTGAAAATGAACCTTCCAGCCCATTGAGCAAACCTACATCAAAAACCTCAACCTGCGCTACAAATATGCTCAACTCCCTAAGTATATTTAAGACTGAGATAGGTTCTTGAGTATCAAGGATTGTGGGAAGAATGGGGTTGAGAAACTTATCAGGTATGATTGACTGGAGGAGCAGACTCGATGGGCTGAATGGCCTAATTTCTGCTTCTGTCTTATGGTTCTTAGATAAAAGGAGCCAGCAAGATATACAATCACAGAAGAAACAACCCAGTATCAGGGTGACCGCCTTAGTGAGTAGGTGAAAACTTCAGGCCCAGCCAGAATGCTGCTTGATGTTATCATTTAGGCTTTACTGTTTACTGTGAATGGCTGAGGTTTCTGGCTGGTTTTACTGAAGGTTAGATATGGCTCCCTGCGTTTACCTGAGGTTTTGAGCGAAAGGTCTCAAGGTGCTTCAGTATCTTTGATACAGAGTCACCTACAATAATTGGGCAAATGACCAGAAACTTAGTTAGGGAGTCTCTTAAACATTAAAACTTAGTCAAGGAGAAGGAGGAGAGGTTTCAGGAGTGACTTCCAGAGCATGGGGCCCAGGCAGTCTAAGGAACGGCCATCAATTGTGGAGTGATTAAAATCCTGGATCCTGAACCAGTTTGAAGTAGGTGAGTGCTGATATCAGAGGGTTGCATGGCTGGAGGTGGTTACAGAGTCAGGGAGGGGAGAGCTCTAGGAGGGGATTGAAAACTGGGGTGAAGGTTTGAAAATCAAGGTTGATGTAATGACAAGCCATTGCTGGGGAAATGGGTCAATGGGACATGCTGTGTATGAAGACACAGCCAATAAGGCTTTAAGAAGTGAAATCTTTTTGCAGGTGACAGAATGGTGAGCAGTGCGTGTGGAGGGAGTGTGGGCTCACGTAAAGTTGTGACCAGTGTCTCTGCGTCCCGAATGAAAGGTAGTCTTGTTTTGTTTTCCTTAGGTGTCTGGTGTGGCAGGGAGAGTGGAGGACAGACCTGATGGCAGCTGCCAACACCAACGCTGAGAGGGGGGGCCATGGTACACTCTCTCTGACCCTCAATGGACAGGTAGGTAATGAGGTGGGCACACCAACTGCAGTAAGGGCTGTGGGTGCTGAGATCCTAAATGTAAAACACTCCTGCCTGTTCCATCAGGAGAGCAGGTGGCCACTATGAATCATACATTTTCACTGTACAGAAGGTGGCCATTCAGCCCTTTTAGTAGGTGGTGACTCTTGGAAAATGCTGTCCAATTAGTTCCACACTCCCTGCTCTATCCTAGTTTTTTTTTAAATTCCTCTTCAACTTCCTAGTGTCACCAATTGTGTGGCATTATCACCTGTGCTCAACAGGACAAGTGATAGTGACACAATGGGACAGACTTTGAACAGATCTGGCAATGCAAAACTGGGCATCCATGAGGCACTCTGGGCCACCAACAGCAGCATAACTGTACTCCAGCACAATCTGTAACCTCATGGCCTGGCATATCCCTCACTCAACCATTACCTTCAAGCCAGGGGACCAACCCTAGTTCAATGGAGAGTGCAGGAGGGCATGCCCGGAGGAGCACCAGGTATACCTGAAAGAGGCGTCAGTCTGCAGGGGCATGGGAACCCAGACTGTAGCTTTAGGGTGCAGGACTGGAGTGTAGGGAGGTTAGGAACATGGCATCAATTTCAAAAGAGGGTGCCTGTAAACAGGAAAGTTGCTTGAAGTGTGTATATTTCAATGCAAGAAGTATACGAAATAAGGTAGGTGAACTTGCAGAGTGGGTTGGTACCTGGGACTTCGATGTTGTGGCTATTACGGAGACATGGGTAGAACAGGGACAGGATTGGCTGTTGCAGGTTCCAGGGTTTAAATGTTTTAGTAGGGTCAGAGGTGGGGGTAAAAGAGGGGGAGGTGTGGCATTGCTTGTCAAAGATAGTATTACAGCTGTGGAAAGGACAATGGATGAAGACTCGCCATCTGAGGTAGTTTGGGCTGAAGTTAGGAATAGGAAAGGTGAGCTCACCCAGTTAGGAGTTTTTTACAGGCCTCCTAACAGTCCTAGAAACGTAGAAGAAAGGATTGCGAGGATGATTCAAGAGAAGAGTGAAAGTAATAGAGTGGTTGTTATGGGGGACTTTAACTTACCTGAT
Organism: Chiloscyllium plagiosum; assembly: GCF_004010195.1. Taxonomy (NCBI): domain Eukaryota; kingdom Metazoa; phylum Chordata; class Chondrichthyes; order Orectolobiformes; family Hemiscylliidae; genus Chiloscyllium; species Chiloscyllium plagiosum. The sequence goes on along the minus strand of NC_057719.1, from coordinate 358,308 downwards.
ATTGATTGGGAAAGCTATAAC
>NC_057719.1:320920-355686 GCF_004010195.1 Chiloscyllium plagiosum | reverse complement strand
CGGGCATTGGATAGGCATATGGAGGATAGTGGGCTAGTGTAGGTTAGGTGGGCTTGGATCGGCGCAACATCGAGGGCCGAAGGGCCTGTACTGCGCTGTATTCTTCTATGTTCTATGTTCTAACCTGGTGAAGCCACCAAACAGGACTACTTGCCAAACAGCATAAGCAGCAAGTGATAGAGCTAAGCGATTCCGCAACCAACAGGTCAGATCTTAGCCACATCTTGATGGAGAATTAAGCAACTCACTTGAGTAGGAGGGTCCACCAATATCCCCATCCTCCATGATGGAAGAGCCCAGTCCATCAGTGCAAAGGTAAGACTGAAGCATTCCTCGCAATCTCCAGCCAGAAATGCTGAGTGGATGATCCATCTCAGTCTCCTCCAGTTTTCCCCAGCAACACAGATACCACTCTTCAGCCAACTTGATTCATTCTGTGTGATATCAAGAAACAAGATGGTGGCACTGGATACTGTAAAGGCTTTGGGTCCCAGCAATAGTACCAAAGACATGTGCTCCAGAACCTGCCACCCTGCCAAGCCAAACTCTTCCAGTACAGTTACAACACTGGCATCTACCTGACAATGTGGAAAATTGTCCTGTCCAGGTCCAAATGCAACAAGATCTGGACAATAGTCAGGCTTGAGCTGACAGGCGGCAAATTACTTTGATGCCACACAAATGCCAGACAACTGCCATCACCATCAAGATATAACCCACCCATAGAGGGTGCTGCATTGTTGGAGATGCTGTTTTTCAGATCGCTGTGCCTCCGTACATGACAATAATTCAAATCCATTCAATGTGAAACTGAGGCCTGAGCTTTACACGGAGGTGGATGTGAAAGGTCATGTGGGATTTTTCAAGGCATTACAATATTGTTATCAGAGGGCCCCTGGCAGTATTTAGATACCAAGCTATGTTACAGAAACAGGTGATCTGATCATTATCAGTGTGCTGTCTGTGGATCTTGCTGTGCATAAATTTGCTGCTGACTTTGCTACATGTGAATGGTAGAGGCACTTTGAAAAATATCTAATTGGTTATGAAGAGCTTTGAGAAAGTGGTTGAGAAAAATGCTATGTAAATACAAGGCAGTATTTCTGATCTAGGAGAAAGTGAGGACTGCAGATGCTGGAGATCAGAGCTTAAAAATGTATTGCTGGAAAAGCGCAGCAGGTCAGGCAGCATCAAAGGAACAGGAGAATCGACATTTCGGGCATAAGCCCTTCTTCTGATCTAGCAATACTTGAAGTTCAACCCCATTCGGGACAAAGCAGCTGCTTGATTGGCACCACATCCATAAGTATCCCCTCCCTCCACCACCGACACGGCAAGGGCAGCAGATGCATGGGAACACCACCCCCTGCAAGTTCCCCTCCGAGTCACTCACCATCTTGACTTGGAAATATATCGCCATTCCTTCACTGTTACTGGGTCAAAATCCTGGAATTCCGTCCCTCAAGGTATTTTGGGTCAACCCAGAGCAGGTGGACGGCAGCGGTTCAAGAAGGCAGCTCACCCCCCACCTTCTCAAGGGTCAACGAGGGAAGGGCAGTAAATGCTGGACAGCCACGTCCTGTGATTGGAATGTTTTAAGAATGATGTATTTTGTTTGCTAGTTGAAGCGGGTGGATTTCTTGAGCAGCACTCCAGTGGTCCCTGTGAAGACTCGCCCAGCCCTTGATGATCTCCTGTCTGATCTCCTCGACGACTTCTGTCCATCGTTCCCCTGTCTCTCTGCATTCGTAAGTCCCTGGAAAAGGTTTGGGATTGGAAATGTGATTTCCCTGTGGGATTGTGTTCAAAATCAATTCTTCCCTACCATGGGGATCCTGATCAAACACCTTGCTAAAATCCATATATACCACATCTACTGCTCTACCTTCATCAATGTGTTTGTCACATTCTCAAAGAATTCAGTAAGATTGTGAAATGTGACCTGCCCTTCTCAAAGCCATGCTGACTATCTCTAATCAAACTATCGTTGTCCAAGTAATCATAAATCCTTTCTCTCAGAATCTTCTCCAATACTTTATCTACCACAGACACAAGACTGATCTGTTATTCCCAGGATTATCCTTATTCCCTTTCTTGAACAAGGAATAACTCCAGAGGACAGTGAGGATGCAAAGCTCATCGCCAAAGGCACTGCAATCTGTTCCCTCACTTCCTGTACTAATATTAGGTATATCCCGTCTGGCCCAGAGGAATTTATCTATCCTTATGATTTTCAAAATTTTCAGCACATCCTCCTTCTTAACATCAATCTGTTCAGGCATATCAGTCTGTTTCACGCTGTCCTCAGAAATGTTAAGGTCCCTCTCAATCATGAATACTGAAGCAATGTATTTATTAAAGACCTCCCCAAGCTTCTCCAACTCCAGGCACAAGTTCCCTCCACTGTCCCTGATCGGCCTTACCCTCACTCTGGCCATCCTCTTGTTCCTCGCATAATTGTAGAACGCCTTGGGGTTTCCCTTAATCCTACCCGCTAAAGCTTTTTCATGCCCCCTTCTCACTCTCCTAAGTCCATTCTTCAGTTCCTTCCTGGCTACCTCGTAACTGTCTAGAACCTTGTCTGATCCTTGCCTCCTCAACCTTAAGGAAGCTTCCTTCTTCCTCTTGACTAGATGCTCCACATCCCTTGTCATTCAAGGTCCCTTCACCCTACCATCCCTTCCTTGCCTCAGTGGGACAAACCTGTCAGCACTATCAGCAAGTGCTCCCTAAACAACCTTCACATTTGTCACCCATTTCTCTGAGAATATCTGTTCCCAATTTAGGAGCTCCAGTTCGTGTCTAATTGCATTGTAATTCCCCCTCCTCCACTTAAATCCTTTCCCATACCATCTGTTCCTATTCCTCTCCATGACTATAGTAAAAGTCAGGGAGTTATGATCACCGTATCACCGAAATGCTCTCCCACAAAGAGATCTGGCACCTGGTCTGATTGGTTGCCAGTCACCAAATCCAATATGGCCTCCCCTTTAGTCGGCCTATCTACATATTGAATCAGGGTCCCTTCCTGGACACACCTGACAAAACTGGTCCATCAAACTATTTGTATTAAGAAAGTTCCAATCAACATTAGGGAATTTAAAGCCACCCATGACAACACCCTGTTACTTCTGTACCTTTTCAAAATCTGCCTCCATGCCTCTGCTATTTGGGGGGCCTGTAGAAAACTCCCAATAAAGTGACTGCTCCTTTCCTGTTTCTGACTTCCACCCATACTGACTCTCAGACTCTTGGATAGGCTCATGGAAGATAGTAAAATGTACGGTATGTAGGTTAATCTGATCTTGCAGTAGGATAAAAGTTCGGCACAACATCATGGGCGGAAGAACAGTACAGCACAGTACAGGTCCCTGATCAGCTTGTATCTGTCTGATTCCTGACTCATTTATCAAGTCTGAGAGGGAATGTAAACCCCAAATGCTTCAATTAATAGCATCTAAAGGTATTGCCTACTATTAATAAGGTATGTACAAAATGTTACTTTCAAAACAGCTGGAACAGGCCATTCAGCCCCTCGAGCTAGGTTTGTTGTTCAATCAATAAATACCTCCGCTCTATTTTCCCACCTGAGGTCAATATCCTTTGATAGTCTTGTCCAAGAACACACGCTAATCTGGATGCGTCAGCTCCAAATGATCCTCCATTTCTCTGTCAACTTGATTGAGTTTTTTTGAATAAACAATAAAGTAGATTGATGAGGGTAGAGCAGTGGACGTGATCTATATGGACTTCAGTAAGACATTCAACAAGGTTCCCCATGGGAGACTGGTTAGCAAGGTTATATTTCTTGGAATACCGGGTGAACTAACCATTTGGATACAGAACTGGCTTGAAGGTAGAAGACAGGGTGGTGGTGGAGGGTTGTTTTTCAGACTGGAGGCCTGCGATCAGTGGTGTGCCACACAGATCGATGCTGGGTCCACTACTTTTCATCATTTTATATAAATGATTTGGATATGAACATAGGAGGTATAATTAGTAAGTTTGCAGATAACACCAAAATTGGTGATGTAGTGGACAGCGAAGAAGGTTACCTCAGAGTACAATGGGATCTTGATCAGATGGGCCAATGGACTGAGGAGTGGCAGATGGAGTTTGATTTAGATAAATGCGAGGTGCTGCATTTTGGAAAAGCAAATCAGAGCAGGACTTATACACTGATTGGTAAGATCCTGGGGAGTGTTGCTGAACAAAGAGACCTTGTGTTATGGACTAGGCCAGACCACTCAAAACATTCTTAAGCAGGCAGCCCTAGACCTAAATTTGCAATTTGTTTCGGTAAGTATACAGTGAATATTACACCGAGTAAGATAGCTAGGTTGACTACTACATTTTAAAACAGACAAAAAAATGTATTCACAGAAATACACAATGAAACACAAAGAACAAAGCACCCCTACAGAACTCGGCCTATCTAAAGAGATTTAATACACACAACAATCCCAATAAGCAAGCTCCCTTTAAAACACAGTACAAATGGAACACGTGCTTACAGGTTGACGTTGAAGGGCGGAAAAGAGACCATTTCCACACAGCTCCCTGTTGAACTTCCCCGTTCAAGACTGAACTAAAATCAGCTCAACTCAGCTAGAGAGCTGACCACTCCCCTCTCTTTATACAGGTCACTTCTAAAACATGACCACATTGGCCTGAAGTCTCATCTGTTTACATATAAACAAAAGGCCTCTCAAAATCCTTTTCATCTGTACCAAACCAAACTGATCGAAGCCTGGCTCAATTTATTGCCCTCTGAAAAAAATCAAGGACAGAGTCTCCTTGGGCTATGGAGCAGCATTTTGGAATTAAAAGGACTAGCTTTGTGACACCTCCCTCCCTCCTTTTTTTTTAAAAAAAACCCATCAATACCAAAAGATGGCTTCATTTTTAACTCTTCAAAACCCTGGTTAGTAATTTAAACACACATATACACTATACTATCATGCAGAACCTCATGCAAATTCAGGCCAAGGTATACCCACACTGAACTCCTCCGTATCTCGTTCGAGTCTCGGTAACGCATCGACAATCACGTTTCTGTGACCCGTCACCTGCACAATTGTCAAAGTGAACAGCTGCAACAACAAGCTCTATCTGAACAGACTGCCATTCTTGTCCTGAAATTTCTCCACAAATCAGTGTATATGATTGTCTCAGATGGTAATATAAACTGAAATGTTGTAATGCCAACACCAAGCTCAAAGTCTTTTTTTTTTCCCCCCCGTTGAATATTTCTGATGATGAGCGTTCAACCTCCTGGAAAAATACCCGATGGGTCTTTCTATTCCTTGGTCATCCTCCTGCAGGAGCACCGCACCGACACCCGCACCTCTGTCGTCATAGCCACCTTGACAGGCTTTGTGTAATCAGGTGTGGCTAATACTGGGGCAGTGGGTAATACAGTTTTTAGGCTGTCAAGTGCCTTTTGACAGTCCACTGAAACTTCTTGCCCTTTTTTTAAACAATTCGGTGAGTGGAGCAGCCATATTGCTAAAGTTTGGCACAAACTTTCGGATAAAATCCACTCAATCCCAGGGACTGTAGTACTGCTTTTTTTTTTTGTTGACTGTGTGGGAAAATTCCCCGATTATTTTTGTTCTCACATCCTGTGGGGCCATTTGTCCGTGTCCAATAACACGGCCCAGGAAGGTGACTTGGGCTTTGGCAAATTCACTTTTAACAAGGTTTACCACCAAGCCTGCCTTCTGAAGTCGATCAAACAAGTCTGATAAATGCTGTAAATGTTCCTTCCATGAGTGACGAAAAATCACCAGGTCATTAATATACACCACACCTTGAAAAAAGGACAGAGTCTCCTTGAGCCAAGGAACAGCTTTTCTAAACAAAAAGGACTAGCTTTGTGACACTTGAAATGCAGGTTCATAGCGCCTTTGAAAGTGGAGGACAGTGAAGAAAGTACTTGGTATGCTTTCCTTTATTGTTCCGAGCACTGAGTATAGAAGTTGGGAGGTCATGTTGATGCTGTACAGACAGTGGTCGGCCCCTTTTGGAATATTGCTTGTAATTCTGGTCTCCCTGCTATAAGAAGGGTGTTGTGAAACTGGAAAGGGTTCAGAAAAGATTTACAAGGATGTTGCCAGGGTTGGAGGATTTGAGCTACAGGGAGAGGCTGAACAGGCTGGGGCTGTTTTCCCTGGAGCGTCGGAGGCTGAGGGGTGACCTTATAGAGGTTTATAAAATCACAAGGGGAATGGATAGGATAAATAGACAAAGTCTTTTCCCTGGGGTAGGGGAGACCAAAACTAGAGGGGATAGGTTTAGGGGAGAGGGGAAAGATATAAAAGGGACCTGAGGGGCAACATTTTCATGTAGAGGGTGGTGTGTGTATGGAATGAGGAAGTGGTGGAGGCTGGTACAATTGCAACATTTTAAAAGGCATCTGGATGGATATATGAATAGGAAGGGTTTGGAGGGCTATGGGCCCGGTGCTGGCAAGTGGGACTAGATTAGGTTGGGATATCTGGTCAGCACGGATGAGTTGGAGTGAAGGGTCTGTTTCTGTGCTGTACATCTCTATGCTTGAACTTTGTTCCCACTATCCCCAGCCAAAAACAACATTTTCTCTCTCTCTATCCTTGTAACGTCTTTGATCACCTTCAATTTGGTCATCCTTTAACTTTATGTCCTCAAGGGGATTAGAGTTTAGATTGTACACACCTTGCTTATAACTTAACTCCTACAACTGTGGTCCCACTGTAGTGAATCTGTGCTACTGCCCTCCACCTCCAATCTCTCCTTCCTGGGGAATACTCCCAGTCAAATCTTTTGGCCAGTCTGTGTAGGAAACCCAGAAATCTCCGGGTGAGGTGGTATGGGGGAGTGGTGAAGGGGTGATGTGCGGTTCTACACTAACATCTCGGTTCTCTCTGCAGCCTCAAGTGGGCCATGCCCATCTACAGCAAGACAGGAGCCTGAATTTCACCCTGAAGACGGAGGAGGCTTCCTGTCCTCAGGCACCATTTCCTGCTCCGTTAGGGGGCACGGACTCCTCTGGAAAGGACACAGACTCTTCTGGAAAAGAGACAGTTTCTTCCGACGAGCTAGGTGAAGCTGGGAATAATATTTAAAAAAAAAACCAAAGCTGTTCTAAATCAGAAACAAAAACATAAATTGCTGGCAAAGCTCAGCAGGTCTGCCAGCATCTGTGGAGAGAAATCAGAGTTAACGTTTTGGGTCGAGTGACCCTTCCTCAGAACTGATTGTGATTAGAAAAAGGTTGGTATGTATGCTGACGGTTGGGTTGGGGGAGGGGAGAGGAGTATGCAATAGGTGGCGATGGAAGTCAGAGAGACAAACAGTTGGCTAGACAAAGGAATGGGTCAGGGTCAGTCTGGGAGAATGAATAGCTGCTTATGGGGACCGTTAATGGCTGACAATGGGATGGTTGTGGTATTAGGCCGTGTGATAACAGGGTCTGGTGTGTGGGGGTTAGGGGGAAGGACATGGGAAAAGGTGCTCCGGCCCTAAAACTGTTGAACTCGATATTGAGTCCTGAAGGCTGCAGGGTGTCCAAGTGAAAAATGAGGTGGTGTTCTTCCAGTTTCACTTTAGGGCCTCAGCACCTTCTCCCAAGTCCTTACCCAACCCCCACACACCAGGCCCTGTTATCACATGGGCTTTTATCACAAACAATCTGTCGCTAATGGACCCATTTATTCTCCCAGGCTGACTGTTTCCCCTCCCTTTGTCTGCTCAACTGATCTTCTCTCTCTGGGCTCCATCTCTACCTATTGTTTACTCTTCATCCAACCCCCACCCCAGATATATATATATATCTTTTCCTAGCTACAGTCAGTTCTGAAGAAGGGCACTGGACCCAAAACATTAACTCTGCTTTCTTTCTCAACAGATGCTGCTAGACCTGCTGAGTTTTTCCAGCAATTTCTGCTTTTGTCGGTGAGGCTATGGTTGGTTCTGTTGAGTAGATGGTGTGGCCATGGGAGGTCACCTGCCCCAAGGACCATCTAATGGAGATGTTTCAGATGGTCAAAGGAGTTGATAGACTGTAGGTTTGGTTTGAGGAGGTGGGAAGGGGGAGCAGCCCAGGTTAAGGGGGAAAATGGTTACAAACTCCAACTTGTGCCCAACTGTTCAGGGGTAATGTCAGGAAACTCCTTCACACTGAAGGGAATGACTATGGGAAACTCTCGCTAAGCGTTTTGGATTCTGGGGGAGGTAGGAATGCTGGTTGAAAACTTCCAAACTGAAATGTATTTGTTGAAGGGAAGAGGGACAGTTCCCTCCATTGTAGGGAAGAACAGCCTTTTGAAAATTCGGTGATCTGGGAGTTTCCAAACCTTCAAATGTCCCAGACTAAGCCCCTGACCCCCACAGGGCTGGCTGAAGAATTGGCACGTTGCCACGTTAAATAACATATTATGGGATGGAGGGATGACAGTTGACTGTTGTTCCTGTTTCTGTCCTAGGTAGTGATGCTGGTGTGAGAAGACTGAAAGGTGAGCAAGCACTGATTCTAAACATCAGACTAAATCAAAGACGCTTCCCTTTCACCACTGGGTCGAGGGTGGGAAGGGGGCCGGGGGGGTGAGGTATACCCTGCTACCTGTGGACTTGCTCATAACCTACTGGGAAATGTTTAGTTTGTGCTTTGAATGCGATTGTGCTGTGAATATATGACAGTCTCCATAATTCACTCACTTTCTAGACACTGGGTCTGGGTCTGTGCCGTTTGAATGGACACTGTGCAGTAACGTTAGTCCCAAAGGGAGTAATTCAGCCCCCTTGGGAAAAGACACTGTACACAACACTCCAGCTGGGGTCTAACAAGGGTCTTGTACAAACTCACCATCACCTCCCTGCTCTTGAACTCCATGTCTCTATGTATAAAGCTGAGGAGTGTGTGCTTTATTTACTGCTCTCTCCCCGGGTCAAAGAAAATTACAGCACAGGAGCAGGCCCTTCGGCCCTCCAAGCCTGTGAAGGAGTCCTGCCTCCTTTAATGATCTGTGCACATCTACACCCAGCTCCCTCTGACCCTGCACTCACCCCTTTACAATGGTTCCCCTGTTTTATATTGTCTTTCAATGTTCTTCGACCAAAATGCATTGCCCTACAATCCTCTGCATTGACCCTCATCTGCTCCCTCTTCGTCCACACTACCAACTTGTCAATGTCCTTTTGGAGTCCCATGCCATCTTCCTCACAGTTTTTTCTTCCAAGTGTCTCTTTAACACCAAAACAATGTCTAAACCTCAATGAAACTTCCTGTGACCTGTTCAGCTGTGGATTGCTGTCACAGTTGGGTCAGTAAACTTCCTGAGGGTCACTGAGCAGCCTTTAGTGGCACTTGTTTGGTACAAGCTGTTCATGTGATCGCTGGCCAATCAGGTTCTGTTTCACACGGAGGAATACATCCCTGAATGGAATCAGACTCTGTATGCCATCAGCTCATTCTGCCACCTGTTAACTTTTCCAGGGAAGGAACAGCTCTGGTTCCTGGGAAAGCCCTGTGATTCTCAAGCACCCTGATGTGACCCCTCTCTCGCTTGCTCGTTCAGTAACTAACTGCGGAGATGACCCTCTCTCGCTGTTTTGCAGCCTGTCCAAGTCCACGCTGGAATCACACACTGTGCCTGAGTGACCCAGACACAGCCATTCTGATTGGAGGGGAGAGGGGACCGAAGAGGTACTGTAAAGATGGTCTGTGGAGGTTGGAGCTCGGTGAGTGACATCAGGGAACTGGAGAAACTGCGATCGGCTCTGGGCACCATGCAGTTAGGAGGTAGTGATGATTGAGTTTCCAGTGATGGAGAGTTCAACTGAGAACAGTCTCCAAGATTCTGTCTGTGATCTGTTCAGTATCAAAATTAAATTTATCGAAGTGGTCTAATTGAACAGTTAAGATGATGAAAAGATTTAATAGGATTAATAGAAAGAAACTACTTTACTTATCAGGGCAGTCCGTAACAAGAGAACAGAATCTCCAAATTCAATTCAAACTAACAAAAGGGCACACTCAACCCCAAGATGCTGTTGTAGTCTTTTTGCATTCTTGATGTGGTATTGCTGGATGGGCCAGTATTTATTGTCCATCCCTAACTGCCCTTGAACTGAGTAATTAGCTTTGCCTTTTCAGGGGGCAGTTTAGAGTCAACCACCTTGCTGTGGGTCTGAAGTCCCATGTGGACCAGACCAGGTAAGGATTGCAGTAGTGAACCAGGTGGGCTTGTGTCACAATAAAAACTGTCTTTAGTTTTCTTTCTTTTTGTGGGCTCAACTGGGAAAAGGATTATTTTACAAGAGAGGACTGAGGGAAGAATTTCTGTACCTGCTTTTAAAAAAGCAAGTTACTGAACCTCATTGTAAGTTGTGTTGCTTTACAAACATTTAGTGGGGAGGGGGACGTGTAAAGAAATGGCACAGCACCAGGTCATGTTTACAAAGCAACATTCGGCTGGCAACGTGTAGCTGATTAGTCTGTGCACCTTGTGACCAGTCTTGAATTCCAAAGGTGAAGGTCATCAGCCTGATGACAGCTGTCAGGACCCTGGGTAACTGAACAGCACGTGGATATGTGCGAGACAGTGAGAAGCCTTTGGAATGGATGCGATATCCCCCGCCCCCCTCTGTCTACAAACGCTACACAAAGTCAGTTGTTTTCTGCCACCGGTTGCTGTAAGCTGTGGCTTTTACCCAATAAGTCAGAGACTTTTATCATTTGTGACCCAGTCACTCTGTGCCTCCTGTGAAGAAGCGAAAGAATCTGAAGGAAAAGATGAAAGAACTGAAGGACTCTGGAAACAAAAGGCACAGCCCATCAAATCCTGAGGACTGGTACCAACCAGCTCCCTTCCAAGTACTTTTTATCCCTTTATTTCATAACATCAATGTTTTACAGATATTCCCCACATTTCGAGCATTCTCATGCCAGTTCACTTTTACAAATGACCTACTTTAGTATCTGTTTTTGCGAACTGAAAGAGGATTTTCACTTTTACAAAAAAAGCATGCGCAGGGAGTGTGGCGCCGCCAAGCACTTTCCCTAGGAACTACACTCAGCATCAGCTTTGAACTGTGTCCTTTTACAAATGACCTACTTTAGTATCTGTTTTCGCGAACTGAAAGAAGATTTTCACTTTTACAAAAAAAGCATGCGCAGGGAGTGTGGCGCCGCCAAGCACTTTCCCTAGGAACTACACTCAGCATCAGCTTTGAACTGTGTCTGAGAGCATCTGTGCTTTACCTCCATTTATTTTGTGATTCGTTAGCAAGCTATGTCCTAAGGTATCCTGTACCTCCTACTACCCCAACCTCTGGCCTTTACTGTATGTTAGTGTTAGTTTAGGTTTTGTGTGTTTTATTTGGTAGGATTTGTTTGGGTCTGGGAACGCTCAAAAACGTTTTCTGAAATTTAATGGGAATTGCTTCTTTGCTTTACGCCGTTTCAGCTTATGAGCAGTTTCATAGGAACGCTCTACTTTCAGATCTGTATTTTGTTTCTGGATGTTTGTGTGTAGAGGGCGTTTTACAAGGGGATTAGTGTTTTAACTATAAGTTATAGGGTGGCAGTCCACAGATTCTAACCATAAGTAATCCTTCACAATTCCTCCTGTCCCCCCATCACCACCATTGGTTGCTGCGTTCTTCAGAGGTCTTCAATCCACCCCTAAGCAAACCTCGGACCCACCAGGTCCCCCACGCTCCCAGTAAAGTCTTGCAGACCTGATTAGATGCATTCTAGAATGTGAGTGGAAGTAGCTACAGAGTGTGGATGCACTGGGAGTAATCTTCCAGGAATCTTTTAGATTCTGAAAAAGTCCGAATGAATTGGAAAACTGTCAGTGTAACACCTTTGTTTCAAATAGGAGGAAGACAAAAATGAAGCAAGTAACCATATGCCAGTTAGCTTCAGGTCTGTCTTTGGAAAATGTCAGAGTCTGTTATAAAGGTTGTAGTAGCAGAGCATTTAGACGTATATACATATAATCCAGCAGGGTCTACATGGCTTCATGAAGGGGGAATCACACCTAATGCATTTACTACATTGTTTGAGGTGGTAACAAGCGGAATAGAAAATGGGGAAGCAGTGGATGTAATATTTTTGGATTTTCAGAAAGCACTTGATAAGGTGCCACACATTAGGATACTTATAAGACCCCATGGTGTTGAAGGTAGTGTACCAGCATGAATAGAGGATTGGCTAACTCGTAGAAGACAGAATGGGGATAAGGGAACGTTTTCAGGATGGCAACCTGTAACTAGAGGAATTCCACAGGGATCAGTGCTGGGCCCACAATTATTGACAAGATCTGTATTGACTTGGATGAGGAAAGTGAATGTACTATCGCAAAGTTTGTAGATGACAGAGGTGGGAGAAAGGCTGCAGACAGAGGGATTTAGCAATCTTCATTCATGAATCACCAAACGCTAGCATCTGAGATTCTTGGGAAACAAGAAAGGCAAATGGAATGTTGGCCTTTATTCCAAAGGGAATAGTTTTTTTTTTCTTCTACATTGATGTGTTCTTGGTTTGAACTTTGAGCAGATAATGGTGAGAATTTCTGGTTTCCCTTGGAGACGACCTCTACAAAGACCATTCCAGTTCCTCGACGTGTCTGTGGTCACTCTGCCACCTATGATGCTGACACCAAACGCGTCTACATTTTCGGAGGGGTGAAAGATGAGCAATGCTTCAATAATGTCTACGTTCTGGATACTTTGACCTGGAAGTGGTCTTCTGTAATTGTAAGTAGGAGCAGTTGTTTGAATACCAAAGGAAATGGCTCCTCACACAGATAAACACACTACCTCACATTGACCTCCATCTCCTCCAGTTTTTTCCACTTTCAATCATCCAATGCTCTTTAATTTCCAACTGTCTTTCTTCATCTCTCTCTCTCTCTCTCTCTCTCTCTGCATCTTGTGCCCTCTGAGTATTATAATCCCTTCTCCAGCCCCCCCCCCCCTCAGTTTCCCTGCTCTAAAGAAAGCACCCTGAGCTTAGCCAGTGTCTCTTCATTGCTGAACTGCTCCATTCCCAGCAACATCCTGGTGAATCTCCTCTGCACATCCTCCATCACAGTCATATCCTTCCTATAGTGTGGGGACCAGGACTACCCACAGTACTCCAGCTGTGGCCTCACCAAAGTCCTGTACAGCTCCAACACCATTTCCCTGCTCTTCCATTCGATGCCTTGACAGATAAAGGAAAGTGTCTCGTATACCTCCTTAGACAAATGTGTCCTTCCACCTTCAGGGATCTGGGGATAAAGCACGCCAAGATCCCTCTGTTCTCTGAGCTTCCTAGTGTCCTGCATTCATTGAGTGCTTCCTTGTCTTGCTCACCTCACATTTATCAGATTATCAAAGACGATTGTGTATCCACCACCCCGACCCCCCACCTCCCAATGTGTGTAAATGTTGAAGAATGGGGGAAAGGAAGCTGTTTGGATGATGCTCTGCCATTGTACAGTTGAGGTGTAAAAGGTGATGAGGGCCTTATACAGAGTGCATGGGGAAGACCTGTCACCCCGAGTGGACAGCTCCTTTACCAGGCCCCATAGATTTTAAGGGCGAAAGTGAGGTCTGCAGATACTGGAGATGAGTAGAGAGGAAAACCACAGCAGGTCAGGCAGTATCCTGATCCAAATTGCATTGGTCTAAATCTAGTCCAGAGTTGGTTTGGGATGAGTCGGTTCCATAGGCAGGCACAGAGGGAGGGAGATGTGGCTGTGGTAGTGACCCTGTTTCAGGATGTGGCTGAAGAGCTTCAGGAAGCAACCTGGGAGTTGCAATGAGAGAGAGACTCCGAGATCTTTGTAGAGAAAGGAGGAGAACTTCTTCAAGGTAGGCGTCCTTGTTAGAGGCTTCACAGTGAGGTTAAAATCAACTAGGTGAAAGTGAGGACTGCAGATTAGAGTCAAGAGTGTTGTGCTGGAAAAGCACAGCAGGCCATCGCCACGGATGCTGCCTGAGCTGCTGTGCTTTTCCAGCACCACTCTCTCGGCTGCATAGATTGAAGGTCATTGGAATGAATTGTGGGCGTGAGAATATCACCTGCGCAGAAGGTAGTGGCTGCATGGCATTCACGGCCTGGTTTGGTGGATGAGGCAGAAACCCTCGACTCCTTTAAGAGGAACCTGACTCCTCACCTGAAACTCTGGAAGCTGTGAGGTCACCTACATGGAAGGTGGTTATTGAGAGGGTGGTGTCCCCCGTCCCCCACTCCCGGTCTGTCTATCACTCTCGGGTAGATGTGTTACAGTCGCTGAAGCAGCGTTTATATTCGCTCATCAAGACCCTGAGGGTAGATACTTCATTCCCGATCATTGGTCAGCATCCACTGTCAAACTGAAGTTGTGGAAAACTCTCCGGTGGATATAAACGATTCCACAATTTGGTAAATCTGTCAGATGGACTTGTATCGATGCAATCTTTCTCAAAGCTTTTGATGGTCCCACCTATTCCCCCACAGCCCTCTGAGATCTGTCTTGCTCTGATTCTTGCCTTTTTTTTAATTCATTCACGGGATGAGACCTGCATTTATTGCCCATCCCTAATTACCCAGAGGACAGTTAAGAGTCAATCACATTGCTGAGGGTCTGGAGTCACATGGAGACCAGACCAGGTAAAGATGGCAGTTTCCTTCCCTAAAGGGGATTAGTGACCCAGCTGGGTTTTTCCTGACAATTTGGCAATGATATCATGGTTGCCATTAGACTCTTGCTTCCAGATTTTTACTGAATTCAGATTCCGCTGTTTGCTGTGGTGGGACTTCAGATTGGGTCCTCAGGACATTATCTTGTCTCAGGGTTAATAGTCTAGGGAGAATATCACTAGGCCATCAGCTCCTCCCTCTCTTGGGCATCCTCGGTTTTGATCACCTCCGTGTCTTCAGCTGCTGTCTGCCAATGTCTGCAGTTCCCTCAGAACACCCTTCTGCCTCTTTCCTCTTTTTAAGATGTGACTTAAAACCTTCCTCTTTAATTCAGTGTCCAGTTATCTGCCCTAATATCACGTTGTGTAACTTGATTTTTTTTTTGTCTAAAGTCCCTTAGAGATTTTCTCTTGGACCTGCTGTGTTCTTGTTGTATCTGTCTGAGGTTTAATGGAATCGTTCTGCTCTCCCAGGGGAGGGGCAAGGTGCCCTCACTGGCCTATCACAGTGCGGTGGTCTTCCATCGGGAACTCTTTGTATTCGGTGGGTTACTTTGCCGAGCGCCACTGACC
Source organism: Chiloscyllium plagiosum (assembly GCF_004010195.1). Classification (NCBI taxonomy): domain Eukaryota; kingdom Metazoa; phylum Chordata; class Chondrichthyes; order Orectolobiformes; family Hemiscylliidae; genus Chiloscyllium; species Chiloscyllium plagiosum. The sequence goes on along the minus strand of NC_057719.1, from coordinate 340,458 downwards.
AAAGAAAGCTGCAGCAACACCCTGTACATCTTCAACGCTGAGCATGAGATCTGGTATCAGCCTATTGTGGTGGGTGAAAGGCCCCTCCCTCGCTACGGGTGAGTCACCCTCCAGATCTAGCATGGCAGGGTGCTGGGAATGTTGGCATCAGTCTGGTTTAGTCAGAATACGGGATGAGCCAGCACTTATTACCCACCCCCCCGGTTTGCCCTGAGCACAGGGGCTACCCTTGCTGCTTGAACCAGAATCCCTTCAGAGGATGGGAACATCAACCCCATATTGGCATAGAGACTGGAGTCACATAGATCAGCACCCTGGTGCCAGGTTCCTTCCCTAAAGGACATCAGTCATGGGTTTTTAACAGCAATCTGATATCTTTAAGATCACTTTGCTTAATCTTGTCTTTGTTTAGTTCCAGGGTATTTGGTCTGCTTTTGTTTCATTCACTGTTGGGATATGGGTGTTGCTGACTGGGCCAGTGTTTGTTGCCCATCCCGAGTTGTCCTTGAGAAGGTGGTAGTGAGCTTCCTTGAACCGCTGCAGTCCATGTCCTGGATGGTGTCGAGTTTGAGTGTTGTTACAGCTGTCCCAATCCAGGAAAAGTGGGGAGGATTCCATCCCACTCCTGATCTGTGCCTTGTCGGTGGTGGACAGGCTTTGGGGAGTTGGGAGGGGAGTTACTCGCTGCTTGCTATGGTTGGCTTGGTTCGGTTCACTAGCTGTTTTGTGTCTGAGCCTGTTTGCAAACAAACAGTGAAGGGATATTAACTCCAGATCCACCTCCTCCTTTGTGATATTAGTTGAGGTTCACCTGAGGACTCCAAAGGCATCTCCCCTGCTGTTTGAATGGAGCCTGTGGCATCCCCTCTATCCTCCTGAGGTAGATGATGGGAGCTTGATGTCAGGTCTCGTGTGAAATGTGGTTCCTTGGGGTCAGAATGTGGATCTGGTGAATGGGTTGGGATTTAAACCCACAACATTCTGATTTTGATGGTCATGGTCCCTCTAGACCAGAGTGGATACCATTACCTCCTGGGCAGGTCAGTGAGATGGGAGTCTGTGCACCTGTTTGGTGTCTGGGGCAGTGGGATATCGAGATGGAAATTCTACTTTCCAGGAATTCTGCAGTGTGGCCACAGGGAATGCCGGCTGCTAATGGTGGAGGTGGTTCAGCAGATATTTCTGTTTCTCCCTTGTTGTCTCTCTCTCTTTCTCTCAGTCACTCTGGCACTCTCCTGCGAGATAAACTCATCCTGTTTGGTGGCAGTCGGAGCAGAGTGTTCCTGAACGACCTTCACATGTTGGATCTTGGTGAGGAAACTCCAGGTTTCAGGCTTAAGAACAGGGTGGGAGGGGCTATCAGAAACTCACTCCTTGGAGATTGGTCCCTGTAATAGATTGGAGTCCCCTCGGAGGGGCTTCTGAAGGTAAAAACGCCGATGTTCTGGGGATAGGAAGAGGAGTTGAGAACTTCTCACCAGAGACAAAATTATGGGATGGGCTAATGAAGGGAGCGATGTCGATGGTAACTTGATGAGGTTGGTCAACCTGAATTGTGCGGTCCACTATTAGAGCTATTTGCATTAATTTTATGAACAGTTGTTTTACATGGTCTAGACTTCACGTGTGTGTGTGTGTGTGTGTGTGTGTACGTACTATAGAAACATTGGCCACCTCAGAGTACGGGGGTGCACTGATCATCATAAACTCAGGGAAACAGGCGTGTAACCACAGACACTTTTGAAAATCTGAATTCTGGTTTTAAGATGTTGGAAATAAAAGCCTGGTCTCAGTAGAGGTGATCTTGGGGCTGTTGGATTGTCAACAGTAACTCAGTGGAATCGCATCATTGATGCTGTCACCAGGATTCCTGATTCAGAAAACTGGAACAGCTGAAGTCTATTCAGCCCCTTGAACGTGTTTCATCATTCAATCTGTCTCCAGCTGATCTAAGGCTAATGTCCCCACGTGTTTCTGTGGCCTTTAATGTTTTTTTGCGAGGTAAAAGCTATTTTGAAACTTTTAGTTGATTGCCAATCCCAACAACCTTACTGGGAGTCGAGGTGGAGAATTGCACTACTCTGTGAAGTGATCTCCATTTAACATCATCCAGCCATCTGAGTGACTGGTGCTGTCTGGGGTTGTCGTGGCTTGGTGCAGGGAGTGGTGGAAGAGGGAACTGCTTGTATTTTCAGTTGAAGAATGCTCTGCAAGTTGATTTGTTTCTGAACTGACACTGCCTGTTTCTTCTAGGCTTCATGGAGTACATTAACATCCAGAGTCGAGCCCCTCCTCCACCACGATGGTAGGTACCAGTGAGGAACATTGACATGGACACTTCAGGAGGGCGATGGGAGAAATGCACAGCTCTAGAGTCTGAAAGCTGTGAACTGGCACTGGTCCGATTCTTGCTCTTTATATTTGGTCTCACTGACAGACCATACGGGATAGCCAGTGTAGATTCACAAAGCAAACAGTGACAGCATTGTGTTTGGTTGTGTTTCCCAAAATCTGGATGTGGGCATGATATTGGAGTTGAATAATGTGATTTGACTCCACCTAATCTGGGCTCAGGAAAAGTTTGGGCCCCCGTAATGTCCCTGTCCTGGGAGTGTTTGTTGGGGGACAGTGTAGAGAGAGCTTTACTCTGTATATAACCCCGTACTGTTCCTGTCCTGGGAGTGTTTGATGGGGGACAGTGTAGAGAGAGCTTTACTCTGTATATAACCCTGTGCTGTCCCTGTCCTGGGAGTGTTTGATGGGGACAGTATAGAGGGACCTTTACTCTGTATCTAACCCCGTGCTGTCCCTGTCCTGGGAGTGTTTGATGGGGACAGTGTAGAGGGACCTTTACTCTGTATCTAACCCCATGCTGTCCCTGTCCTGGGAGTGTTTGATGGGGACAGTGTAGAGGGACCTTTACTCTGTATATAACCCTGTGCTGTCCCTGTCCTGGGAGTGTTTGATGGGGACTGTCACAAGACTTTGCAAAGATCAGTCCAGCACAGGAACAGGCCCTTCAGCCCGCCAAGACTGCCTTTCTAAACTAAAAACCTTTTGCCTCTTTGTAGTCCATATCCCTGCCTGTTTGTGTACTCTGTATATAACCCTGTGCTGTCCCTGTCCTGGGAGTGTTTGATAGGGGACTGTCACTAGACTTTACAAAGAACAGTCCAGCACAGGAACAGGCCCTTCAGCCCACCAAGACTGCCTTTCTAAACTAAAAACCTTTTGCCTCTTTGTAGTCCATATCCCTGCCTGTTTGTGTGTCTGTCAAGGCTGCTATTAAACATTGCTATTGTATCTGCCTTCACTTTCCAGGCACTAGCCACTCTCTGCATTTAAAAAAAAACTGCCTTTCCCATCTCCTTTAAATGTACCTCCTTCAACCTTAAACATCTCACCCTTTGACATTAAAGTGAAAACAAAATAAGTTTGTACAATCTCTCCTTATAGCTAATACCCTCAACCTGGTAACATCCTGGCAAACTATTTCTGTACCTTCTCCAAAGCCTCCACATCCTTCTGGTGGTGTGCTGACCAGAACTGCATACAGTATTCCAAGTGTGATCTCACTAAAGTTCCATACAGCTGCAACCTGACTTGCTCTGACTGATGAAGACAAGCGTACCATATACCCTCTTGACCACTTTATTCACTCTGTATCTAATCCTGTGCTGTACATTGTTTTTATTCATTCACGGGATGACGGTATCGCTGGCTAAAAAAACAGCATTTAATGCCCAGAGGGCAGTTAGGAGTCAACCCCATTGCTGTGGGTCTGGAGTCGTATGTAAGGCCTGACCAGGTAAAGAAGGCAGATTCCTTCCCTAAAGGGCAGTAGTGACCCAGATGGGTTTTTCCAAGAATGGATTCATGATCATCATTAGGCTTTTATTTCCAGATTTTACTGAATTCAAATTACACCACCTGCTGTAGTGGGATTCGAGCCCAGGTCTCCAGAACATTACCTTGGTGTCTGGATTAACAGTCTAATGATAATACCACTGGACTGTTGCCTCCCTATTGGAGAAGGTACACTGCAGGAGGAATTAAGCTTTAAAATCTGGTTGGAGGGTGTTATCATCTCTCAAGTTTGCTGCTTTGGATCCAAGGTTGTTTGGAGTGCCTGGGTGTTGTGAAAGATGCTGTGACAAAGCAATTCTTTCTTCTAGCTGCCATGCTGCCGTTCCTGTGTGTGGCAACAAGATGCTGATCAGCGGTGGGCATAATCTGAGCGGAGCCCTGCAGGATTTGTTCATCTTCAATATAGGTAAGGCCAAGGATGTAGCCTCTAGCTGCAAAGCCATTGATTGTCATTGTCTCTCTCTGTGTCTGTCTGTCTTTCTGTGTGATTGTCCTATGGATTTAAAGCTCCCATTTATTGCTGTTTCTGGAGCTGTATAAATCTTTTAGTTTGTTTCTCCTTATCTCTCCTCTTGTGTTGTTGACTGATGACTATGTCAGATATTGCATGCTGTAATTCCTACATTGTCACACATGAATAGGTTGGCCATTTGTTCACGTGCAAACATCATGCTGAAATAGGGCATGTCAAAGCTATCCTGTGCGATAACAGTGACCTTCATAGAACATTACAGCGCAGATCATTCTTCATGTAAACTCGCGAAAGGCCCGAAGACGGTTACTTTTGGTCCTGAAAGGTGCCCTGTTTACCTCAGAAGGGTAAAGTATCTTGAGAGTCTGAGCAATAGGTGAAGCCTGTAGTTTTACACTGCTGCTAAGCAGTAGCAATATGATTGAAGTTTGTTATGAATTGGTGCTGCTGTTCAGCCAAAAAGATGTTGTGCCTAATACACAAAGGGAGGTGATGGTCTAGTGGTATTATCGCTGGACTGTTAATTCAGAGACCCAGATAATGTTCTGGGGACCTGGGTACAAATCCTGCCAGGGAAGATGGTGGAATTTGAATTTAACATATCTGGAACTAGTAATGTAGTGGTAACTGTGAATCAGTTGTCAGAAAAACCCATCTCGGTCACTAATATCCTTCAGGGAAAGAAACTGCCATCCTTACCTGGTCTGCTTTACATGTGACCCCAGACACACAGCAATGTGGTTGACTCTTAACTGCCCTCTGGGTAGTTAGGGATATGTAGTAAATGCTGGCCTAGCCAGTGATACCCTCATCCCATGAATGAATAAAGAGAAACCAACACAAGCATCATTTTAGTGCCAGTGTGATGCTAGATATATTGGCTCAACATCCTGAAGGTTGGCAGATCGTATCAAACAGCACGTCCCTGCAGCTGTTCACAAGAGTGAGGTACTGACCATAACCCAAACAGCCTCACCACACTGGATGTGAGTCTGCAATTAGATGATACCTGGGTCATCCTGAGTATGCAAATAATTATGCTGACAACTAATTTAGGGTCATCAGTCGGGTTCACTAGCTATGGTCTGGAAGGTCTGTCCATGAGTGCAGTGGGTCCTGTTTGCAGACAGAAAGAACACATGTACACACTGCACCTGTTTCAGTTTCGAGTTGTTGACTGAGATTGCAAAACAAGCATGTTCTAGTGAGGAGACCTTGGCAAAAACAGAGATCCATCTCGTGACAATTTGACCATCTGACACGTTGAGTCTAATCCTTATTCTTTCTTCTACCTCCCCCCACACACCCCTCACCAGACACCTACAGTTGGAGCAGTCTGTCTCACCCTATACTCTGCTCCGTGCCACGGACAGGTCACAGCCTAGTGTATCTGAACTCGAGTCGATGCAGCACAGGGTCCTGCCACAAGCTGCTGGTGTTTGGGGGCTCAGACAACGCTGGGAAATTCTACAGTGACACAGTCCGAGTAGGCATGGTGCTGGATGGGGACTGAATCAACCTCTCCTGAAAAATAACTTCCATGTAAGTGTGTGGCAGTAAACCCGAGGAGCAGGCAATGTGGACAACAGCCATCTGACCATCCAATAGCTAAACAATTTTGCACTTCATCATTAAAAGTTACAATTGAGGCCTTTGTTGTCTTGTTTTAATAACCCAAATAATAATCCTGAACAAGTGCTGAGGGCAGTGCTCAGACACCCTCACTATCTGAGTGTTAAGACAGAAGAGCTGTAAGGGATTAAAACAATCAATGTTTGTGATTCTCAGTCAAGTTCCTGATGGGTAGGAATACGCCAACATGCAACACAGTGACTTTGGAAAGAGGGAGGGAGCTTTCAGTATTCTTCCTGGAATTTGATTGGTTACACAGTACTGACAAGGCTAGAAGTTATCACCTCGTCTTTAATTGTTCTTGAAGATGTTTGAGGCAATCCAAAAACTGGTCAAAAAGAATAATGAAGTCTGCATCTTATCCTGCTGTCTTCCAGTTATATAGACACCGATGTTGTGCTCAGTTTTACAAAACCCTGTTAGATCATATCCACAGTCACTCTGAGCACTTCTAGGCACCACACCACAGGGAGGTGAAATTGTCTTTGGGTGATTTATGGTGTTAGATTCCCAGAATAATACCTGAACACTAAGGGTTAAACTACAAACTGATATTATGCAGATTAGGGTTGTATTTCCTGGAATTTTAAAGGATGAGGATGATTTCATTAAAACAAAATGTTAAAGCAGCATGGTTAGTGTGAAGGAGACTTTGAGTGAGACTGAGTGAAACTGGGAATTTGATGAAAAGGGGTACAGATGTTCTTTCAGGTTTACTGCAGGATGTAAACTCTCTAGAATGGGAAAGGATAGAAGTCATGGCTCAAGAGGATGACTTGCAGTGAGACCAATGATGGAGCGATGTCACAAACCACAATGTGACATGAGTGCAAAGAATGAAACTAATTTGTCAATAGGATTAGTGAGCATTTCAAACAATCCTATTGTACAGAAGAAGCCCTTTGGCCCGTTGTGGCTGCACTGGCGAAAAACTACACTAGTCCCATTTTGCAGCACTTGGCCCAGAGCACTGGATGCTAAGCATTTCTATTCTTTGAAGTAAAGGTAAGATCTTCAGTTTGTTTTGAGGTGTTCAATGTTTCCTTTTTCTTACCTAACTGGTTCGGTATTTAGGAAACTGGTGTCTTTTACAATGCTTTTTAATATAAAACATAAAGAGTGGGAATCTAGTATAATTAGTAAATTAATTCAAGTATGGTAATGATGGCAGGATAGGTGACGTGTTGCTCCTGTAACATGTGAAAGCTGCTGGACTCTGATTAGGAGCGAGCATATCTATAGTTAGTGTTTGCAGTTTAAGGAATTTCAGATCCGAGTTGAGGGACTGGAGTCCCAGCTGTAGACGTTGCATCACATCAGGAAGGGGAAGTTACCTGGACACTTTATTCCAGGTGGTGGGCATAATCCTCAAACTAGGAAATTAAAATTTGGTCTGTGATCACAGATGGGAGTATGACAACAGCTGGAGCAGGTCTGGGTACCAAAAGGAACCTTGGCCTCTGGAATTTTGCAGAAGTTACAGGATTCTCTGTGGATCGGGGAGGATCAGTGAACTGATCAAGGGACCTTGGTAAACGGAGCCATTCAAATTCCGAGTGTATTTGGGACAGTTTCCTAGAATGATACATTGTGATTCTGACCATGAATCGGGCTAATTTTGATCTTTCGATGTGTAATGAGGTAGGTCTCATAAATGAGTATAAGAATCTGCTAGAATTTGAAAAGGGAAAGCTTGGGTCAGAAACAACTGTGCTGGATGTAAATCAGGATAATTAAAGAATGGAGGAAAGTGTTGGCTGGAGTCGACTGGGAAATAAATTTAACAGCAAAGATGATTTGAACAATTGTAGATATTTCAGAAAACAGCTCATAATCACAACAAAGCTATATCCCAATGAGAAAGAAAGGTTCTAAGAGATAAACTGAGGAAGTTTATGATAAAATCAACAAATGATGACCAAAAAAAAGAGAAAATAAGCCTTGAAAGTAAACTCGCACATAATATCAAAACTGACAGTCACACTATTTTAAGTATAATTGAGATGGCAAATAAACACCTATGGCCCACCAGTGAACTTTAAAGTTATGTATAATCAAAGAGATAAAACAAAGTTAATAAGGGCCCCTTCAAGAATTCAACTGGTAAAAATAATGGAGAACCAGAAAATGGAAGAGGACTTGAATAAAAACTTCAACCCTGAAGGTTGCTGCACAGGTGGATAGAGTGGTCAAGAAGGCATATAGTATGCTTGTCTTCATCAGACGGAGTATTGAGTATAAGAGGTGGCAGGTTATGTTAAAATTGTATAAGACTTTGGTTCGGCTGCGTTTAGAATACTGTGTACAGTTCTGGTCACCACATTACCAAAAGGGTGTGGACGCTTTGGAGAAGGTTTATGAGGATGTTGCCTGGTATGGAAGGTGCTAGCTATGAAGAGAGGTTGAGTAGGTTAGGATTGTTTTCATTAGAAAAAAGATTGGGGAGGATCTAATTGAGGTTTACAAAATCATGAAGGGTATAGACAGGGTGGATAGAGGTAAGTTTTTCCCCAGCGTGAGGGATTCTAGCAAGTATTTGGGTGGTAGTGCCTGGAATGTGTTGCCAGCTAAGGTAGTTGAGGAAGGCACAGTAGATTCATTTAAGGTGCATCTAGACAGATGCATGGGTAGGTGGGAAGCAGAAGGATACAGATGTTTAGGAATTGGGCGATAGGTTTAGATGGTTGATTTGGATCGGCTCAGGTTTGGAGGGCTGAAGGGCTTGTTCCTGGGTTGAAAATTTTCTTTGTATCAGTCTTCACGCTAGACAACACTAATAGTATGTCAAAACTGCAAAATATTGCGGATCAAAGGACAGAAAATAAATTCAATAACTATCAATAGAAAAAAATGTGCTAGGGAATTTAATAGGGCTGAAGACTGATTAAATCTGCTGGACCTGACAACGCATCCTAGGATATTAAAAACTATCTGCAGAGCTAGTGAATGCAATGGTAATAATTCCGAAATGCTTAGATTCTGGAAATTTCCCAGTGAACTGAGAGTCTCCCTTAAAAAGGGACGGAGACAAAAAAAAATTACAGGTAACTATAGACCTTTTTTGCTTAATTGGGAATGTGTTGAGTCGATTAAAAAGGAAATAGTCTGAAGAGGGATAGAAACTGGCTAAGTGAATGGACAAAAATGTAGTGGATGGAATATAATGTGGGAAAATATGACATACACTTTGACAGGAAGAATAGAGGAGCTGATTATTTAAATAGGGAAAATTTTGAAGGTTAAGAGGTGATCTGTTTGAAGTTGTCAAGATATGAACAGAAAAAGATGGTAGATGAAGATGAGCTATTTCCACTGGTTGGGGATTCTAGAACTAGTGGGTATAGTCTAAAATTAGTTCATTCAGGAGAGATGTTAGAAAGCAATTCTATGCACAGAGGTAGATGTTTGAAACTCTTCCACAAATAGCAGTTGATGCTAGATCAGGTGTTTAGTTTTAAATTGTGACAAAATTTTTGTTAAACAGTTTAAAGGGATATAGGCCAAAGGCAGGTATAAGGAGCTAGGCCACAAATCAACTATGATCTCATTAAATGGCAGAATAGGCTTGAGAGGTTGAATGGCCTGTTCCTGTATAAAGACTGCAGAAAGCTACGGAACTGGAATTTGGGAGACATTGTATATAAATCTCAAAAACATTTGTCTGCGTTATAGGGAAAATGAATGTTTGCCTTGACTTCAGAAGGAATGACTTATAAAAACAGGTTTTGCTAGGTTAGACTGCACCTGGAACACTGAACAGTTTTTTGATTTACTGCTGTTTAAAGGAATAAGATCACCTTATTGAAGCAACATTCTTAGGTGACTTGACAGGGTAAATGAGGAAAAGCTGGTTTCACTTGTGGGTGAATCTAAGACCATAGCATTACCACAGCATGTGCATTTAAAACAGATGGAAATTCCTGACAAACAGCTTATGCTCAATTCTCCTGCTCCTCGGATGCTGCCTGACCAGCTGTGCTTTTCCAGAACCACACTCTTTGATCCTAATCTTACTCGTCATTCTTTTATTCCTGACAGACCAATAGAAAGCTTTAGGGTTTTCCTTGATCCTACCTGTCGAAGACTTCTCATGTCCCCTCCTGGCTCTTCTTAGCTCTCTCTTTAGGTCCTCCCTGGCATCTCAAGGGCCCTAACTGAGCCTTCACGTTCATTCTAACATGAGCCTCCTCCTTCCTCTTGAGAAGAGATTCAAATTCTTTCGTAAACCACAGTTCACTTGCTTGACCACTTGCTCCCTGCCTGACAGGTACGTACTTATCAAGGCCACGCAATAGCCGTTCCTTGAACAACTCCACATTTCAATTGTGATCATCCCCTGCAGTTTCCTGAATGTATCCCGAATCTTGCCTTATTGTCTTTCCCTCAGCTATAACTTTTGCCCTGTGGTGTATATACCTATCCTGTTTCCGTCCCTGCACTGTAACCCACCTACCTTCTTCCTGTACCTGAGGTGTGACTATCTCCCTTTAACTCCTCTCAATTACCCCTCAGCTTCCAGAATGATCTGCAGTTCATCCACCTCCAGTTCCCTAACGTGACTTCCAAGGAGCTGGAGTTGGGTGCGTTTCTTGCAGATGAAGTCAGCAGGGACCATTGCCTCCCACATTCTACAGGAGGAACATTCAACTGCTCTCCCAGTGTTCTGAATTCCCAAAGAGACTCCTGGGGGGAAAAAAGTTACCTTACCCAAATCCGCACTTGGAATCTTTTTTTCGGTTAGAGGAGGAGGATGGGCAGGAGACACTACCCGAGTAGTATTTAGAGTAAAGCAACTCCCAAATCTAAAGTCTCACTTACTCAGCAGTCCCATGTCCACTCCTGCTCAGCGTGTGCTCCACCTATACAGGAGGTAAACCTTGTATAGGATTAATTTACTTTCCCAGCAGCCCCTTGGTCCTTGTTCTTGCTACAAAAAATGGAGGCCGCTGACTTACGAGGTAAGGGTATGGAATGCCCTGCCTACAACAGTAGTAGTAGTAAACTCACCAACTTTAAGAACATTTAAATGGTCATTGGATAAACATATGGATGATAATGGAATAGTGTAGGTTAGATGAGCTTCAGATTGTTGCACCAATCTGTGAACCCATAGAGGGCCGAACAGCTTGTTCAGGCCCACAAGCCTCATCGCCCCCAACTCTGGCCCACGAGCCTCATTCCTAATGAAGGGCTTATGCCTGAAATGTCAATGCTCTTGCTCCTTGCTTGCTGCCTGACCCACTGTGCTTTTCTAGCATCACACTCTCGACTCTGATCTCCAGCATCTGCAGCCCTCACTTTCTCCCCTCTGAATTAATAGTCCAGTAGTAATACCACCAGGTTGTTGCTTCCCCGGGGTAAACCAGGATGGTCCTGGTGAGGAAACAGAAACAGGGTTCACTGTCTAAGGAACTGGGGCAGATCCCTTAGGATGGAGAGGAGGAGAAATGCCTTCACCCAGAGAGTGGTGAGCTTCTGGAACTGTCTGCCACTGAAAGATGAGGAGAAAGTGAGGTCTGCAGATGCTGGAGATCAGAGATGGAAATGTGTTGCTGGAAAAGCGCAGCAGGTCAGGCAGCATCTAGGGAACAGGAGAATCGACGTTTCGGGCATTAGCCCTTCTTCAGGAAGGGGAGAAAGAGAGCTTCTTCAAGGAAGGCATCCTTGTAAGAGGATTCGCAGTAGGTTGAAATCTTTGAGGAGAAAGTGAGGTCTGCAGATGGGAGAAAGAGAGCTTCTTCAAGGAAGGCATCCTTGTAAGAGGATTCGCAGTAGGTTGAAATCTTTGAGGAGAAAGTGGGAGAAAGAGAGCTTCTTCAAGGAAGGCATCCTTGTAAGAGGATTCGCAGTAGGTTGAAATCTTTGAGGAGAAAGAGAGCTTCTTCAAGGAAGGCATCCTTGTAAGAGGATTCGCAGTAGGTTGAAATCTTTGAGGAGAAAGATGAGGCCAAGTCAGTAAATCTTTTCAGGAAGGAGTTGGATATAGTTTTTAGGGATAAAGGGATCAAAGTATATGGGGAGAAAGGAGGAACAGGGTACAGATCACTGGATGATCGCCAACTTTAAGGTGATTTAAACGGTCATTGGATAAACATTTGGATGATAATGGAATAACGAAGGTTAGATGGACTTCAGATTGGTTTCACAGCTTGGCACATTGAAGGCTGAAGGGCCTGTACGTGTTGTCATGTTCTTTCAGTCACGATCACATCAAATGGCAGAGCAGGCCTGAAGGGATGAATGGTCTACTTTTTTTTCAATGCTTCTATGTGAATATTTTTGCTTTCCTTAAAGCTGCTGTTTAACTCCCTGAAATGAGCTCAGGTTCCAGTAATTGTTTTTCAAGGTTTACTTTGAGGGACAAAAAAAATTACAAAATTACTTCTTTCTCCCTTATTGATGGAATCAGACAATAAATCAAAAGCATGTGAACAACATAAGATGGTGACAATGTGGGAGGGAAACTCGCTCCACAGAGCCATCAAGTGGCATGATTACAAATACAATGTGACAGTTGACAGTGATTTACAGCTGTTGAATTAACAAAAACATTACCAAAAAAAATGTTTCCACCCTCACACTTTGTAAGTTTGTTTGGCAAAGAATCAGAAAAGAGAACAGTAAATACTTCAACAAAAATAATTTTTAATTAATCATTTTGAAAGTCCAAGGAGCTCGTTCTATCAAACCAGCAATTGATGGGAGAAGTTCTCTTGTTTCACCAGGAGCTGTTTGATCTGATGTTGCCCTTGCTGATTGGGGGTCAGGATTGAGGAGGTGCATCAGGCTGGCAAGATGGATGACTGACTTTGAAGGCATCTAGTTCCAGAAGGGCATTGTTGATCTTTACAATGGTGGGAAACTGTGTGAGGCCCACTTTGAACCTGTGGGTGAGAGGATAAACCTTAAAGTGACCAAGTGAACCACAGCCTCAGCACTGATTAGAGAAATGGGACAGGAACTCATTGTGAAGATTTATTGCCAGCGAGTTTCTAATTTCCGGAATGATCTTTTAGAGTCACTTTTGTTCCTTTTTGTATTTTCTAAAAACTTCATCTCTGCAGCTACTTGTCTTTTGTGTTGATCAGAATCTATTTGGATGAATCTCTAGGGGAGATAGTCCATGAGTGCTATGACACTAGTAATCCAGATGTCCTGGTTAATGCTCTGGGAACATGGGTTCAAGTATTAATGTGGCTGATGGTGGGATCTGATCGAATCAAGATGGCTGGATTTAGAGATGCCGGTGTTGGACTAGGGTGTACAAAGTTAAAAATCACACAACACCAGGTTATAGTCCTGATTTAGAGATGCCGGTGTTGGACTAGGGTGTACAAAGTTAAAAATCACACAACACCAGGTTTATAGCCCAAAAGGTTTATTTGGAAGTAAAAGCTTTCGGAGTGCTTCTAATCACTTAGAATGGGGATGGAGGTTTCAACTTATTAACGTGTAAATCTCAGAACTTCTTTCAAAGTCACATTCCTGATTAAAGACTTAACAGCAAATCTAATTTCATTCAATACATCGCATCAGTTGCATGACGCTATGATCTTTTACTACAAATTCTGCATCCTATGACCCTGCCCCACTAGCTACCTGATAAAGGAGCACTTGCAAGCACTGAAAGCTTGCACTTCCAAGTAAACCTGTTGGACTATAACCTGGTGTTGTATGATTTTTAACTTTGTCCATAGAAATATGGTTAACTCTTAAGTGCCCCCTAAAATGGGCCAAGTAAGCTAAACGAGGACAATCAATATTGGCCTTACCAGAATGATCCAATCGCATGAATTCATTCCAGAATAAAGTTACTGTACCCAGTCTTCCTGTTCTCGAACATTTTGTGCCAAAGAATAACACAAAATACTGAAGTACCTTTCTGACATGTGGTAATCTCCTTTTGAATCTGTCATGTTAAAATCTACTGAAACCTTTCTTTCTTTTACGGGCCTTTTCTATGTGTTTGTCTCATTTCCATATTAGATATATGATAACATCTTTGAACAGGTCGATTAGAAAATATCTATTGTTGACAGGGTGGGGAGAAAGAGGAGAGAGATTACACACAAACAACAGAAGTGCTCACCACTGCTGAAATACTCTCAGCATTTAGCACAGAGTGAAAATCTGAAATGGGTTTTAAGTATATAACAGTTAGAGATTTTTGGGCCGTGGTGAAGTCTATAATTTTTGTCAAATGTTCTTTGTGGGTCGGTTAGTTCAATGACTTTTTATTTAAATACTAGACTAAGTTGCAACTTCCACAGAGATCTGACAGCCATGCTGCACAAAACCTTACCTTACAGCATTATACACTTGTGGGACCAGACACAGATCAGCCATTGTCACCTGGAACAGAACAGGATGTGTCACAAGATTAAACCAAGCAGATTCAGCTAAACATATCCGCATTCATCTAGCCTCCTCTACATCTTACATCATGGTCAACTGTGGTGCTCATCTCTGATACAGAGGTTATGAGTTGAAGTTCATCTCTAGGCACTTGTTCACAGAATCCAAACTGATATTACCAGGGAGTTCTGAAGGTGTGCTACAATGTAATAGATGCCACTTTCCAGATGAAATATTAAACTATGCTCTGCATGCCTACTCAGGTGAATGTAAAAGGAACTATTCCAAAGTAGAATACACTGTCTAATACACAGTTACCAAACAACATCACTCAAACTGTTCTGCATTTCCCACGTTATAACAAGAATTTGCAATGATAGAGCACTTTAATTTTTTTATACATATGGTATGTTACCAGCTGAGACAGCATTTGTTGCTCATCTTTTATCACACTTGAGGTGGTGGTGGTGGTGAGCTGCCACTGCAGTCAGACCCACAATTCCCTTAGGGAGAGAATTCCAGGATTTTGACCTAGCAACACTGAAGAAACAGCAATATATTTCCAAGTCAAGATGGTTTTCAAGGGAACTTGTAGGGGGTGGTGTTCCCATGTATCTTTGTCCTTCGCGATGGAAATTGAGATGGGTTCCAAAGGTGTGTCTAAGGATCTTTGGCAAGCTTCTGCAGTGCATCTTCCAGATGGTATACACTGCCGCTAGTGAGCATCAATAGTGGAAGGAACTGATCATAGAATCAAACAATACAGAAGAGGCCCTTCAGCCCATCCAGTCTGAACCAGCAAAATTACAAAAAATCTGCACTAGTGCCACTTTCCCACATAGGCCCATTGCCATGAATGTTATATTGTTTCAAGTGCTCATTTAAGTACTTTTCAAAAGTAGTGAGGTTTCCCACCTCAACTACCCTCAGAGGCAACTCCAGAGGTCCACAGCCTTCAGTGAAAAAAACAGTCATAGGAATTAGGAACAGGAGTAGGCAAATTCAGCCCTTCAAGCCCACTTTACCACTTAGTGAGTATGGCTGATCATATCCTGGTCTCTATTGCAGTTCCTTCCTGCTCCCCATAGACCTATACCTGTATTTCAACAGAAACATATCTATTTCTTTCTTGAATCTATTGATTGATTGATTCTGCCTCCTCTACACCCTAAAAGTGAATTCCACAGATTCACAATCCTCTGAGAGAAGGTGTTTCTCCTCATCTCAGTTTTGAACCTCCCTCTTCTCATTCTATATCTATGCCCTCTTATTTGAGAGAGTCCCATAAGGGGAACACCTGTTCACCGCTGACCTCATCAATCCCCTTTAGTATCTTATACACCGCAATCAGATTCCCCCCATAATTTTCTGAACTCCAGCGAATACAAGCCCAAAGCATTCAAGCTCACCTTGTATGACAGCTCCTTTCATTGCTGGACCCAGTGAACCTCCCCTGACCTGCCTCCTGTGCCACCACACCTTTCCTCAAGTAACAATACCAAAACTGGACACAATATTCCGGTATGGTCTCACCAACGACAGTTCTTTACTTTTATGGTCCAGTGGTTTTGCAATAAATCTCACAATTCTATCTGCCTCTTTTTTATTATATGCGGCACCTGCATGCCTACTTTCAGCGATTCATACACAAATTGATTCAATTCCCACCACCATTTTGAGGTTACAATGAAGGATGTGGTGGAGGCTGGTACAATTGCAACATTTAAGAGGCATTTGGATGGGTATATGAATAGGAAGGGTTTGGAGGGATATGGGCTGGGTGCTGGCAGGTGGGGCTAGATTGTGTTGGGATATCTGGTCGGCATGGACGGGTTGGACCGAAGGGTCTGTTTCCGTGCTGTACATCTCTATGACTCTCCTTCTCAACCTCTTGCCTGGGGTTTGGTGGCCCTCAGGTTAAATCACCACCACTCACTTTTCTCGAAGAAGAGAGCAGCCCCTATGGTCTGGTAAGACTATGGCAACACAAAGATGCCCAGATCCTTCTGCACTGACATATCTTGAATCTGCTTCCCATTTAAATAATATGGAAAACCTGGCACTTTTCCACATTAAGCTCCATCTGCAGACTCTGGCCATTCTCCTCACCTAATAATATCCAGCAATAAACTCTTATTTCTTTGACACAACTTGTTTTCCCACTTATTTCAGTATCACCCACAAATTTTGCTATGTTACACTCTGTCCCTGCTTGTAGATCATTTATATCGATTTTATTAGTTGAGGGCTGAGAAGTGAACCTTTTGGCACCCCACACATTACAGTTCACCATCTTGACCCTCTATTCTGTCGGTCAGGCAATCCTCAATCCAAGCTGTCACATTAGCAGGTTTCCAATTCACTGGTAGCTTTCAAGAATCAAGGGAATTTTGGAATATCATAGCTTCTGCATCCACCTCCTTTAATACCCTAGGGTGCAGGCCATCAGGCCCCATGGACTTATCTGCCTTTAAACCCATCAGTTCACTTAACACCTTCTCCCTTAGTTATAGTAATTTCACCAAGTTCCTCTGTAGTAACTGCAGATTTTGGGAAAACATTATTATCTTCAACTGTGAAATCAGAGCCAAAATATTGGTTTCGTACCTCTGCCATTTCTGGGTATCCCATTATTATCTCAATTTCCATCCTCTAAAGGGCTAACATTTATTTTCATTATTCTGTTCCTTTTTATATACTTATAGAAACTTTTAGTATCAGTGTTTATATTTTCCACTAGCTTCCTTTCATCTTAGCTCTTTTGATGCCACGTTTAGTAACCCTTTGCTGACGTTTAAAGTTCTTCCAATCCTCCAGAGTGCCACTAACATTTGCAGTAAGATATGCCCAGTTTTTGCCGTTATGTTGTCCTTGACTTCCTTGTTAAGCCATGCATGTTTTTCACCTTTTTACCATTTCTCTTCCTCTCAAGAATATTTGTTAATTCAGAGGTATTTGCATCTCCCTGAGCATTTGCCACTGTTCTTCAATATTTAATATTTGCCCTTTAATAATTTTGTCCAGTACACCTGGGCCAACTCCTTCCTCAGGCCTACACAATTTCCTTTGCCCAACACTAAAACTCTTGGATGGGATTCTGTCTTCACTCTTTCAATCTGAATTTGTAACTCTAGGATGTTGTGGTCATCTTTCC
The DNA here is from genome assembly GCF_004010195.1 of Chiloscyllium plagiosum. Lineage (NCBI taxonomy): Eukaryota > Metazoa > Chordata > Chondrichthyes > Orectolobiformes > Hemiscylliidae > Chiloscyllium > Chiloscyllium plagiosum. The sequence goes on along the minus strand of NC_057719.1, from coordinate 322,978 downwards.
TCAAATTCCCTCTAAATCTCCTTCCTTTCACCTTAAAATTATATCCCCCTTGTTAGATACTTTTTATCAACCTGTTCAGAGATGTTATGTTATACCCTGAAGCAGGTGGGACATGAACCTAGGCCTCCTGTTTCAGAGGGAGGAACACTATCAGTGTGCCACAAGTGGCCCCTCTGTGCCACCTCCCACCCCCATGTTATTCACTCTTCAACTAAGGGTAACAGCTGGAGTCTATCCACCACAGCCATGTCCCTTAATCTTATACACCTGCATAAAGGACCCCCTTGAACCTTGTCTGCTCCAAAGAAAACAGCTCACGCTTATCCAGCCTCTCTTCATCACTGAATTGCTCCATCTCAGGCAACATCCTAGCGAACCTCCTCTGCACTGGAGGGGGTACGATCACATCCTTCCTATTGTGCATTGACCAGAACTGTACATACAACTCCAGATATGACTTAACCAGTGTTCTCAACAGCTCCACTGTAAGGCCATAAGATATAGTACAAAATTAGTCCAATTGGCCCATCGAGTCTGCTCTGCCATTCCACCATAGCTGATATGTTTCCCAATACCATTATTCCACCTTCACCCTTTAACTCTTGATCCCCATACTAATTTCTGGAATTCCCTGCCAATGGCATTGTGGGTCAACCTACAGCAGGTGGACTGCAGAGGTTCAAAAAGACAGCTCACCATCACCTTTGTAACAGCAACAAAGGATGTGCATTAATGCTGGACAGCCAGCGATGCCCATGTCCCAAATGAATCTAAACAAATCAAGGACCTACCTACCTCTGTCTTAAATACACTCAATGACTTGGCCTCCATAGCCTTCTGTGGCAATGAGTTCCATTGTTTCTCCTGAAGAAATTCCTCCTGAGCTCAGTTCTAAAGGGTTGTCCCTTCACTCTGAAGTTGTGCCTTCCAATCCTAGTCTCTCCTTCAAGTGGAAACATCCTGTCTACACCCACCATACTCAGGCCTCTCAGTATTCTGTAAGTTTCAATGAGTTCTTCTTCATCCTTCTAAACTCTGCTGAGTAGACCCAGAGTCCTCAACTGCTCCTCATGTCAAGCCCTGCAGCCCCAGGATCATTCGTGTGAACGGCCTCTAAACTCTTCCAATGTCAGCACATCCTTCCTTACGTATGGATCCCAAAACTGCTCTCAATATTCCAAATACAATCTGACCAGAGTCTTATATAGCCTTAGCAGTACATATAGTCATAGAAACAGACTATTTGGTCCATCTTGTCCACGCCGACCAGATATCCTAAATTAAGCTAATTACCACCACTTCCTCTGGCAGCTCATTCCATACACGTACCACCTTCTGCGTGAAAATGTTGCCCCTTAGGTCTCTTTTATATCTTTTCCCTCTCACCCGAACCCTATGCACTCTAGTTTTGACTCCCCCATGCCAGGGAAAACACTTTTTCTATTTACCCTATCCATGTCCTTCATGATTCCATTCTCCTCTATGAGGTCATTCCTCAGCCTTCGGCGTATCAGGGACAACAGCCCCAGCCTGTTCAGCCTCTCCCTATAGCTCAAATCCTCCAACCCTGGCAACATCTTGTATATCTTTTCTGAACCCTTTCAAATTTCACAACATCTTTCCGATTGGAAGGAGACCAGAATTGCACGCAATATTCCAACAGTGGCCTAACCAATGTCCTGTACGGCTGCAACATGACCTCCCAACTCCTATACTCAATACTCTGACCAATAAAGGAAAGCAGACCAAACGCCGCTTCACTATCCTACCTACCTGCGACTCCACTTTCAATAGAGAATAGGTGCAGGAGTAGGCCATTCTTCCCTTTGAGCGTGCACCACCATTCATTATGATCATGGCTGATCATCCTCAATCAGTATCCTGTTCCTGCCTTATTTCTATAACCTTTGATTCCACTATCTTTGAGAGCTCTACCAACTCTTTCTTAAACGAATCCAGAGACTGGGCCTCCACTGCCTTCTGGGGCAGAGCATTCCACACAGCCACCACTCTCCGGGTGAAGAAGTTTTTCCTCATCTCTGTCCTAAATGGTCTACC
>NC_057719.1:298528-318904 GCF_004010195.1 Chiloscyllium plagiosum | reverse complement strand
ATTTCCCACGCACAAAGCCATGTTGACTAACCCTAATCAGTCCTTGCCTTTCCAAACACATGTACATCCTGTCCCTCAGGATTCCCTCCAACAACTTGCCCACCACTGAGGTCAGGCTCACCGGTCTATAGTTCCCTGGCTTGTCTTTACCGCCCTTCTTAAACAGTGGCACCACGTTTGCCAACCTCCAGTCTTCCAGCACCTCATCTGTGACTATCGATGATACAAATATCTCAGCAAGAGGCCCAGCAATCACTTCTCTAGCTTCCCACTGAGTTCTAGGGTATATCTGATCAGGTCCTGGGGATTTATCCACCTTTAACTGTTTCAAGACATCCAGCACTTGCTCCTCTGTAATCTGGACATTTTGCAAGATGTCACCCTCTATTTCCCTACAGTCTGTATCTTCCATATCCTTTTCCACAGTAAATACTGATGCAAAATACTCATTTAGTATCTCCCCCATTGTGTGGTGCTGGGGAAGCATAGCAGGTCAGGCAACATCCAAGGAGCAGGAGAATCAATGTTTCAGGCAAAAGCTCTTCATCAGGAATGAGGGATAGTCAACATAGCTTTGTGCATGGGAAATTGTATCTCATTAACTTGACTGGGTTTTTTGAAGAGGTGACAAAGAACATTGATGGAGACAGTGCAGTAGATATTGTCTATATGGACTTCAGCAGAGCATTCGACAAGGTTCTGCATGGTAGACTGTTTAGCAAAGTTAGATCACATGGGATCTGGGGGGAACTAGCCAAATGGATACAAAAGTGACTTGACTGTAGGAGATAGAGGGTGGTGGTAGAGGGTTGTTTTTCGGATGGAGGCCTGGGATAAGTGGTGTGCTGCCAGAATCGCTGCTGGGTCCACTGTTTTTCATCGTTTATAAATATGATTTGGAGAGGACACCAAAATAGAGGTGTAGTGGACACCAAAGAAGGTTATCTCAGAGTACAATGAGACCTAGCTGAGGAGTGGCAGATGGAGTTTAATTTAGATAAATGTGAGGTGTTGCATTTTGGTTAGGCAAACCTGGGCAAGACTTATACACTTAATGATAGGACCCTTGGGAGTATTGCCAAACAGAGAGATCTCAGGGTGCAGGTGCACAGCTCCTTGAAAGTAGAGTCGAAGATAGACGGTGGTGGAGAAGCTGGTCAGAGCACTGAGTATAGGGGTTGGGATGTCATGTTGTGGCTGAACAAGATATCGGTGAGGCCACTTTTAGAATTCTGCATTCAATTCTGGTCTCCCTGCTATAAGAAGCATGTTGTGAAACTTGAAAGGGTTAAAAAAAGATTTACAAGGATGTTGCCAGGATTGGAGGGTTTGAACTAGACCATAAGACATAGGAGGAGACATGAAGCCATTTAGCCCATTGAGTCTGCTCTCTCATTCAGTCATGGCTGATGGGTTTTTCAACCCCATTCTCCCTCTTTCTCCCCTTAACCCTCGATACACAAGAACCTATATATCTCAGTCTTAAATATACTCAATGACCTGACCTCCACAGCCTTCTGTGGCAATGAATTCATAGATTCACCACTCTCTGGCTGAAAAAGCTGCACCTTATCTCCGTTCTGAAAGGTATTCTCTTTACCCTAAGACTATGGCTTTGGGTTCTAGTCTCTCCTATCAATAGAAACAATTTCCCAAAAGCTACTCTCTCCAGGCCTTTCAATATTCTGTATATTTCAATTAGATACCCCCCCTCAATCTTCTGAACTCCATCGAGTATAAATTCAGAGTCCTCAAACATTCCGCACGCGTTAAGCTTTTCATTCCTGGGACCATTCTCGTGAATCTCCTCTGAACACGCTCCAGGGCCAATACATCCTTCCTGAAATATGGGGTCCAAAACTGCACACAATACTCTAAACGTGGTCTGACCAGAGCCTTACACAACCTCAGAAGTACATTCCCACTTCTCTATTCAAGTCGTCTCAAAATAAATGCCATCATTGCATTTGCCTTCCTAACTACTGACTCAACCTGCAAGTTTATACCTTGAGAGAATTCTGGACTAGAACTCCCAAGTCTCTTTGCACTTCAGACTTCTGAATTTTCTCACCACTTAGAAAACAGTTCATGCCTCTATTCTTCCTACCAAAGTGCATGACCTCACACTTTCCCACATTATACTCCATTTGCCACTTCTTTGCCCACTCTCCTAACCAGTCCAAATCTTTCTGCAGCCTCCTTGCCTCCTCAATGCTACCGTCCCTCTACCTATCTCTATAATCTGCAAATTTAGCCAGAATGCCCTCAGTTCCTTCATCTAGATCATTAAATGTATAAAGTGAAAAGCTGTGGTTCCTACACTGAGCTTTGCAGAACACCACTTGTCATCGGCTGCCATCCTGATAAGGACCCTTCTATGGACCCCACTCTCTGATTTCTGTCAGACAGCCAAGCTTCTATCTATGCTAGCACCTTGCCTCTAACACCATGGACCCTTATCTTACTCAATAGCCTCCTGTTCGGCACCTTGCCAAAGATCTTCTTGAAGTCCAGGTAGATTAGTGGGCAGCACGGTGGCACAGTGGTTAGCACTGCTGCCTCACAGGGCCAGAGACCCGGGTTCAATTCCCACCTCAGGCAACTGTCTGTGTGGAGTTTGCACATTCTCCCCGTGTCTGTGTGGGTTTCCTCCGGGTGCTCCGGTTTCCTCCCACAGTCCAAAAATGTGCAGGTTAGGTGAATTGGCCATGCTAAATTGCCCCTAGTGTTAGGTGAAGAGGTAAATGTAGGGGAATGGGTCTGGGTGGGTTGCTCTTCGGAGGGTCGGTGTGGACTTGTTGGGCCAAAGGGCCTGTTTCCACGCTCTAAGTAATCTAATTTAATCTAATAACATCCATTGGCTCTCCTTGGTCTAACCTGCTCGTTACTTCCTCAAAAGAATTCTAGCAGATTTGTCAGGCATGACCTCCCCTTGATGAAATCATGCTGACTTTGCCTTATTTTACCATGCACTTCCAAATACTCAGAAATCTCATCCTTCACAATGGATTCCAGGATCTTACCCATGACTGAAATTAGGCTAATCAGTCTGTAATTTTCTATATATTGCCTTAGTCTCCTTTTAAACAGGGGTGTCACATTAGGGAGAGGCTGAATATAGGCTCATAGCTCAGTGGTTAGAACACTGTGTCGTAAACCAGGAGTCGCAAGTTTGATCTTCGCTGGACGTTTGGAGGTGTGGTCGCTCAGTAGTTAGCGCTGCCTCACAGTTGCCTCACAGTGTCAGGGACCCAGGTTCAATTTCAGCCTCAGGCGACTGTCTGTGTGGAGTTTGCACATTCTCCCCATGTCTGAGTGGGTTTCCTCCCACAGTCCAAAGACATGCAGGTTAGGTGGATTGGCAATGCTAAAAATGCCCAGAGCATCCAGAAATGTACAGGTTAGGTGAATGAGCCATGGGATATCAGGCATAGTGGGGGGGGGGGGGGTAGTCTGAGTGGGATGCTCTTCAGAGAGTCGGTGTGGGCTTGTTAGGCTGAATGGCCTGCTTCCACGCTAGGGATTCTATGAGTAGGCTGGAGCTCTTTTCCCTGGAGCACAGGCTGAGGGGTGACCTTTTAGAGGTTTATAAAATCATGCAGGATGTGAATAGGATGAATAGCTAAGATATTTTTCCCAGGGTAGTGGAGTCCAAAACTAGAGGGCATAGTTCTAAGATGAGAGGGGAAAGAGGGAGAACCTTTCATGCAGAAGGTGGTGCAAGCATGGAAGAAGTTCCCAGAGAAAGTGGTGGAGGTGATTACAATTACAACATTTAAATGTCACCTACATGGGTATAGGAATAGGAAGAGTTGAGGGATATGGGCCAAATGCTGGCAAATGAGACTAGATCAGTTTAGGATATCTGGTCAGCATGGATGAGTTGGACCGAAGGATCTGTTTTCATGCTGTATGATTTTATGACTCCAAGTCAGGAATGTGATGGAATACACACTTGCTATCAGGAGTGTAGTTCCAACACTGCTGATGTTTGACATCATTTTAAACAAAGCAGCCCACTTGGAAACTATTAGAGAAAATACTGAAGGAGAGGATTCATATACACTTGGAAAAGCATAGGTTAATTAGGAATAGTCAGCATGGCTTTGTCACACCTTACAAATTTGTTAGAATTTTTTGAAAATGCGATCAAGTGTGTAGATAATGGAAGTTCAGTTGATGTAGTTTATATGGATTTTAACAAAGCTTTTGACACGGTCGCACATGGGAACTAATTGAGAAGGTTAAAGCACAAGGAATTCAGGGAAACTTGGTGAGATGGATCAGAAAATGGCTTAGCAACAGGACATAAAGGGTAGTGGTAGAAGGCTGTTTGAGTCATTGGAGTCTGCTGTCCAGTTTACCACAAGGATCATTACTAGGACCCTTATTGTTTGTTATATACATAAATGAGATAGATGAAAATGTGGGGGAATGTTAAGCAAATTTGCAGCCAACACCAAGATTAGTAGGGTGGTTCCTAGTGAAGTAGATTATAGCAAGCTATAAAGGGTTGGTCAGATGAGCTGAAAAGTGGCAGATGGTATTTGACACAGATAAGTGCAAGGTGATATACTTTGGAAGTAACAACAAAATGAAGGTGTATTTAATGAATGACATGACATTGGTAGCTCAGGAGAACAGGGATCTTGTGGTAATTATTCACAAATTCCTGAAGTCACAGAGCACATGAATAAGATAGTTAAGAAAAGATGTGGGAAACTTGCTTTCATCAGTTGTGACATAGAGTATAAGAGCAAGGAGGTGATATTGGAGTTGGACAGAGCATTGGTTAGGCCACAGCTGTGTAGTACTGTGTGCAATTCAGGTTACTTCACGACAGGCAGTCTGACAAATTGCAGATAGCAGAGGTCAGATGTGGAGGACAGGAAGAATGGGGTGCTATCAGCACAAATAATCAAACTGAAAACACAATTTCACATATTACTGAGGGCAACATGTGGATGAGAAATAGGAGTGAATCAAGACTTAGATCTCTGGCACACACTAGACATCACAGTGCAGGGATAGATATCATCCATGATGATAGAGATAAAAATAGAATGAAACCAGGCGAGCTCCTTCCTCCCTGATAGACACTGCTGTAGAATTTTCTGCTCATTTGTATGAAAACTTGGGAGTCGGGGTGGGGGGGGGGGGGGGGGGGGGGGGGGGGGGATCATTATGAGCAAGTAATGGGAGCTGTAATCCCTTTAGGATGAATGTGGTCCACAGAACAGGAAGTCAGCCTCAAAGACAATATGAACTCAAGAGGTTGTGAAAGGACATTCGGAGTTAGGGCAAGGGGGTACCTTAGAGAAAGTCAAGCGTGAGCTAGGGGAAAAAACAGATCTGTAGCAAGTTTAATAAGCACTGACTCAGCAACCAGAAGATGAGGCTTTAGTTTGACCTCTTGTTTGTGCCACACTTTCTGTTTCACCTTCTAGCTGTACCTCTATATTGCAGAGTTTTTGCCTGTTTATACACTCAACTCTGTTACCCATTGGACAGAAAGAGTCAACCCTGCATACTCCCCACTCCTTATTGTGTGTGTGTGTGTGTGTGTGTGTGGCGGGGTTGAATAGGGGAGAAAATCATCCAAGGCCTTTGATCACTGTCTACTCCCCACTTTGGTCACTGCTAGAGAACAAAGAGGACATCACAGCCAAGCCCTTTGCAGGTCATTGAACAGTCATTGTTTGAATGTGCAACTGCAGCATGGTGGCTTAGGTGAAGAGCTGCGACAGCATTGGGGGAGCCATTATATGAGTAAGCAGTTGAACTGCACGCAGTATAAAATGAGCTGTGTGCATGGCCAACTAAGCTGTAATATCACAAGGAAATCAAACAACTACATCAAATACAGCGATGTAGAGTTAGTGCTGGAGATATATGTGCCTGCATTGGGGGTGATGGTGGTGGGTGGTGTAGGGATAGATGTGTGTGCGCAGGAGTGTGCATGCACATGTGTGTGCACGTTTCTCTGGCCGTAAAGATCTGATAATTTGGATGTTTTTGGTCTGTCATCAGTAACATCATCAGTGCTTGCCCTAAACTGTACAATGTATGAAGCTCAGTCACTGAGATTGCACCTTCATACATACCTCATCACCAACACAATACTGCCCAGCCGTGTATTGCAGGAGACTCTCCAGGGCTGGAAAAGAGGCAGATATTAGCAAAGGAGGGTGGTGCAAACAACAACATGCATTTTTACATAATAAGACATCATAGCACATTTCACAAGTAACAGGGACTGTGACATCAAGATTCATGGAGATACTACAGCAATTCACTAATAACTCTGTTAGAAGAGAGATTTTAAGGAGTACCTTGGAGGAGGAAGTAGTTTAGGAAGGGAATTCTAGAGCTTGGTAGCTCTACCTTCAGAGAGCTGAAGGTAGAGCGATGGGCAATTGCAGGAGCACAGAGATTTCAGAGGGGTGTAAGACTGATGAAGGAAGATACAGAATATTGGGGGGTGTGGCAATAGTCCAAGGAAGCAAATAAAGGTGAGGATTTTAAAATTTCCAGAATGCGCTGGGCAATGGATAAACAGGACATGATTTAAAGTTAGGACACCAGCAGTAGAATTCTGGATAAGCTCAGGTTAGAGAGTGAGTTGACAATGGCAAGTTGGCAAAGCATCAGCAGAATAGCCAAGGCTGGGGTAGATGATGCTGGTTTCAGCAGGATATTTTTTTTAGATTAGATTCCTTACAGTGTGGAAACAGGCCCTTCGGCCCAACAAGTCCACACCGCCCCGCCGAAGCGCAACCCACCCATACCCCTACATTTACCCCTTACCTAACACTACGGGCAGTTTAGCATGGTCAATTCACTATTGTGGGAGGAGAGGACGATGGACGTGGGTGGCATTAGTGCTGTATGGGTTAGAATGTTATACAGTACTATTCTGGTGTAATTAGCCTATTAGACTGCCCATCAGACATACCTTGGAGGCCAATAGTGATGAAGTGCTGAGCCCATTCAAGTTTCTTCTCCTCTCCTATCTTCTGCAAAACATGCAGGTTCTGAAAAAAAAAAATCATCAGACAGCATGAGTAAGCTACAAACACATTGGCATCAATGCTGAAGCCAAACAAATCTCATCCTGAGTGACCTTACCGGACTTAAGTAGCTCCCTCCAAGGTTTATTCAGTCTGATAGAGGCACCATGTGCCTGACACACAGATGATTGAAGGGACTGTGGGCTCATCAGAAATGGAAATAATAGATGGACTCTAGTCCAGAAGTAACAAGGGCTCAAAAAGTTGGTTTCTACCATCAAAGTCTTACCTGCAGAGGTTGGATTCCAGAGGTGATGTGGTCAGAAATCATCCGAACTTGGGCACGTTTCTTGGCATCCTCTGGGAGCAGCCGAGGACCAGGTCTAGTCTCATCCAGGTACTGTACTATAGCCAGCTACCATTAGGAGAGAAAGTTACTGATCGTCCAACAGCAGCATCCCTTGAGAATAATCTACAACCTCAAAGTTTTGCCAATTCTAGAAATACAGATAGACTCACACTACACAGACATTAAAGCACAGAAGCAGAACCTTTATTTGGTAAAGGGTATGGGAGAGTTGCAGTTTTGCTAGTTAGGGATGTCAAGTCAAGGTGAGAAACAGGAGTAGACTATTCAGTCCTTCAGACCTGCTCTATCATTCATCACGATCACTGATTTTCTACATTAACTCCAGCTTCTTACACTATCTCCACATACATTACTTTCTTTCGTATCCATAAATCTAACAATCCGTATTGAACATACTCAATGGCAGAGGCAGCCTGTGAAAATAGTTGCCAAAGTTTTCTGAGAGAAACTAAGTGTCATCCACAGTGAAGTCAATGACACACTTGGTGTACACCGGAAGCAAAAATGTTCATGGAATGGGAATGAAAGATTTAAGGACAATTTTTCATATTTTAATTCCATCAATTAACAAACATTTGTTTTCAAAACCAGGGATTCATCAAATAAATGAAAAGAAACCTCAAAATGGGATTTTGTCAGGCTTCAGTAATCACTTGCATGAGCAGCTTAGCTCAGTGGACGCTCACTTATTGATCAGAAGACAGTGTGGGTCAAGCCACACAAGATTTGAGCTCATATATGGGCAGATACTCCAGCACAGCACTCACGCAGCACTGCACTGTCAGGAGGATGGACTTCAAATCAGACGGTCTCCTGTAAAGACATGTGGCAATAGACATTAAAAATTCCATTGGCATATTCAGGGAAAAGGGATCTTACCCTGTACTCTAGCCATCACTCCTCATTCAAAGAGAAATAAAACATTTCCTTAACTGAAGAAGATAGTGAGATGTACCAGAATGGCACCAGGGAAGAGGGATTTCAGTTACATAAAGAGTTGAAGGAAAGTGGAACATTTCCCTCAAGAGCTAAGGGAGTTGAAATGATAGGTAATAAAATTATTCAAGATTATGAATATCTCTGGGGTAAATAAAAAAGAAATTACTTTCAACAGCAGGGAAGTCAGTAACTAGCAGATTTCAGATATTTGACAAAAAGACGGGGGAAAGATGAAGTGAAATTTTGACATACAGCAGATTATTGTTTTCTGGAATACAGACTGAAAGGGTAATGGAAGCAGTTTCAATAGCAACCTTTAAAAGGAAATTGGATAAACAAGGTGACAAATTTGATGGGTTCTGAGGAAGAGCAGGGAGTGGGAAAGAAGTGCACAATTTTTGAAGAGACACAATGGACTCCCAATGAGCTGTAAGATTCTATGATTCAAATATGTCACTTGGTGTGGTCAAACTGGCCATTAACATTTGTCTACATCACACAAATTGCTGGAAGTCAGAAGTAATTAAGTGGACCTATGCCATTTGAGAGGTTCAAGGCTCAATCGTCATAAAACTTTGGTCAGATTGTCACACAGCATAGAAACAGGCCCATGTCTATACCAGCTAATAAATACCAAATTACATTAATCCTATTTACCTGCACTTAGTCCACAACCATTACATCTGGGTATTTCAAGTGCTCATCCAGATGCTTCTGAAATGTTGTGAGAACCTGCCACCACCACCCTCTCAGGCAGCACATTCCACCTTCTACCACAGAATTAACTTGGATTCACAATTTTTGGTGAATGCAAGTCATGTCAGATTACAAATTAAATATTTACAGAGCCAGAAAACAGACCTTGGAATTCTGACCTCATTTCCACTGAAAAACATCAATCAGTAACAGAAAACAATCTCCCCTCTTCCCTTTCCCATCACATAATAAACAAACTTACGGACTGGGAGAGGACAATGCCATCGATAGCGAGAGCTGGAACTTGTTTCATGGGATTGATGGTCTTGAATGAATCAACATGCTGTAGAGATGGTGAGGTTCAGATTAACATGGAATTTAAAAGGTTATCTAACAGTGTAACACTCCCAATGCACTTCTAATTCCACAGGACAATGTTAGGATTTGGCTGCAGATAAAAGCTGACAACAGACTATAGTCTCCTAACTTGAAGAGGGATGCAATTCAGAGAAGGCTTCCCAGACTATTAGCTGGAGTGAATAAGTTGTTCTTATGAAGAAAGGTTTGACAGTCTAGGCTTCTATCCAGTTTAGACAAGAAACAGGTCGCTTGACTGAAATATAAAATCTTGAAGGATCTTGGCAGGGTAAAAGTGGAGAGGGTAGAGAACGAGGGGTCACTTTAAAAGTAAGTGGTTGCCCATTTAAGAGAGAAGAGAATTTTCACTGAGGTCTAAAAATTTTTGGACTCTCTTGTAGCACAGTGTTTGAATATTTTTTAGGCAGAAGTAAATATATTTTTAATTAGCTAAAGGGTAAACTTTACTGAATTGAGAAGGAATTTCTTTACCCAGAGGGTTGTAAATCTATGGAATTCCTTGCCCAGTGAAGTAGTTGACACTACTTAAGTGAACATTTTTAAAGGTAAGGTAGTTTTTTTTCGAACAAAGGAATTAACGGATATGGTGAGAGTCCGGTTAAGTGGAGCTGAGTCCATGAAAAGGTCAGCCATGATCTTACTGAATGGCGGAACAGGCTTTAAGGGCCAGACGGCCTACTCCTGCTCCTAGTTCTTATGCTGTGAAAGGTTATTGGTGGTAGTTGGGAATGTAGAGTAATCAGATCCATCATGATCTTACTGAATGCTGGAGCAGGCTCAGGTAGCCAAATGGATTTGTACATTTTACTCCCAGATAGGCAAACCGTGCACTACTTCCTGTCCCACAAAAAATACAGGTCGACCGCCGTATCTGCAGAATCGTTTCCCATGGTTACAGTTACCCGCGGTTTACTGCAGCCCAAACATATTATAGGGAACCTTCCGGAACCAGGGACCAGGAGCTGCTGGGAAGGTAAATTTCCCCTCGAAATGAATTGGTTTGCGGTTTCTGGCTTCCGCAGTAGGTCTTGGAAGGTATCCCCTGCGAGTACAGGGAGGGGGGAACTACTGTAGGTGACAGGCTCTGTCACTCCTACCTTATTTAGAAAATGGGTGTTCCACACAGCTTGGACAGTAAGGGAGTTTGTGCAGCTAAAAATGACAATTGACAAAAAAGGGGAAAAATTCTTAGGGATGGGAATGGGGTATAATGTAATGGCTCAGAAACATGACAAGGACAGATGTGGAAAAGGCTGGAAATATACCTGCTGGCCTCCGTCTCTGATCAGATTGACAGCTACCTGGTCATATGCGACTCCCTTGAAAGCCAGAGCTGTATGATCACAGAGATGGGAGAAAGGTTTTACCAAGTCTTAAATGTAAACAAATATGAAAACTCTCACATGCATTCCTGTGTGCCTCCCCGCTGAGTAAAATCAAAGATGATCATACAGAATAGGTTTTTAATCAACCTGCTCAGATACAGAGCTTGGAGAAACTCAACAGGTCTGACACCATCTGCGGAGAGAAACCGGACCCGACACGTTAACACTGCTTTCTCTACACAGGTGCTGCCAGACCGTGCTGAGTTTCTCCAGCATACTCTGCTTTTGCTTCTGCTCAGACACACGCCTGAAGGAGCTGGGACTTAAGCCAAGGGTAGAGATACTATCGCTGAGCCACAAAGCCCCAAAAACACGCAGTAAAGCCGAGAGAACGCAATGCTAGAATTTCCCAACGTTTCGGTGGTCAGCTACTCACCAATTCGCACTCTCCATGAACAGGAACTCCTGAAATATGTGTATAACACAGGCTGTCGAAAGAAACAACAATTAAAACCACATTCATTATCACCACGTTCCCAGCCTCACGGCGCTGCCTTTGCCCTCAGCATTATACTGCGGCTCCTCTCCCGATACTAACTTTAGGAGACGATGCCATGTTTCCCGGTCCCGACCCCAGTGCCTGTCCGTCAATTCTCCGCCCTCTGAAACAGACAAATATGGTTCCACAGCCAAAATCAAAAAGTGGGAGGAGGGTTCGGGCACGAAAACAAGCCAATAATGATTTGGAGATTTATAAACCACCTCAAAGGACTCTTCCTCCACATCTCTGTCGATTATCAAACCTCCCTCTCCTCACAGGCTGAAGGTCAAATGGAAGCTGGACATCTGTATTTTTACACTCAGGAATAGGAGGCTATGGAATACTGTATATAACTAGGTTAGAGTAATAGCAGGGGCTAGACTCCTGGTTCAAGGAATATGGAAAGGAAAGTTTAAAGTCGTTTCCTTACCATCATTCTTTAATTCTCAGTGTGTCTGATATCTCCCTCCGCTGAAACACACCCTGTGGTACTGTTAGCCTCCCACTCAATTCTATCATTTTTACTCTTTTAAATTGGCCAGATCACATTTAGCCAGATTGCAAAAAGCATGTTCACTAATGATTGAGCTAACAAACCCCTCCCCGTTCGAGATTTTAAAAGTTAGGCATTTGCTTTAAAGACACATTCACAGAATGTGGAAAGAGGAAGTTTAAAATGGTGCCATGTCTAGTTTAAAAGAAACATGGGAACAGGAGGAGGGGCCATTCAGCTCCTTGAACCTGCCCAATGGAGATCATAATGGAGATCAAGTCCAATGGCCTTTACACAATACTCCTCAACACTACACTCTTTACCAGACAATTATCTGTTGTTCTCAGAGCTGAAAGCTCCAAGTGACCCCCAGCATCCACAGCCTTCGAGGGAAAGTGCTCTAGATATCCGCTAGCCTTAATGAAACGCTGCACACTGACATTTGCAGAGTTGATGGTCCAGCTGTGCTTTGAACATCGTGTCCCCTCATCATGAATTCTTCCCTGGAGATAAAAGCTTCTATAGATCCATTATCAAATGCTTTTGACATTTTAAACATTTTGATCAAAACATCCCTTAATCTTCTAAACTCAAGGGAATGCAAGTCTTTGCAAACTATTTTAATAATCATACACCATTTGTTTTTATTCACTCATGGGATACGGGCATCACTGGCAGGCCAGCATTTATTGCCCATTCCTATTTGTTTTTGAATAATGAGGAGTAGGCCATTGAACACTTTGAGGCCTTTCCTCCCACCATTTAATAAGATCCTATCTGCACCGATTACTTCACATTCCTCATCCCAATCACATTTCACCCCTTTGCTCATCAAGAATCTACCAACCTCTGCCTTAAAAAACACAGAAGGATTCAAACTCTCTTCCTCAGAAGATACTGGAAGCAAAAATTCATGAATCTCAAAGAAAAATTCTCATCTGTTTCAATGGTGACCCCTGAATTTTAAACAGTTCCCCTAGTTCTCTATTCTCTCACAACAGGAAACATCTTCTCAACATCTACTATGTCGAGATCCCTCAGAGTTTTATATGTTTAAATCAAGTCACCACTTACTCTTCTCAACTCCAGTGGATACGAGTCCAGCCTGTACAGGCGTGTTCAGGCTCCTGCATTGATGAAGTGGTCCTAGCTCTGATCTCATGGCTACCTCGGTGGAGGTGAGTGTGGGTTCCCAGCGGCATCTGCAGATTCATGGAGGTGGCAGAGGAGAGTTTGGGCCCAATACGAGACCCGGCGGCATCAGCAGCGGCTGCACTGACAGGGTGGGCCCAAAGCAGACTCGCGCCAGCGGCAGAGTAGTTTGGGTTGGAGTGGTACTCAATGGCAGCTGCATTGGCAAGGTCACCAAGACGCATAGTAGCGAGGAAGTCAGTGGAGGTGAAATGACAACAAAAAGTGACAAACCTTCATTGCAGTGACAGCGGTGCAGTGAAGAGACTCAAGTCTGGTCACCAGGCGCATGGTGGAGCACTTAGTATGAAGGACTATAAAGTTGAACACTTTTTCTTTGTTTTTCCTGCCTTTACATTTTGTGTTTTGGTTTATTTTTCTGTGTTTTAAGATGGCGCTGGAGGTAGCGACACGATACAACACTTATTTCATAAAGTGGACAACAAGTAAATCATATAAGACATCTCAGCCATTATAGCTGAGATGGGCTTCCAGCACATTCAAATCTTTTCTTAAATAGGGCAGCCAATATTGTATGCAGTGCTCTAGATGTGGTCTTAAAGGCCTCACAGCACCAGGGTCCCAGGTTTGATTCCAGTCTCAGGCAACTGTCTGTGTGGGGTTTGCACATTCTCCCTGTGTCTGCGTGGGCTTCCTCCGGGTGCTCCGGTTTCCTCCCACAGTCCAAAGATGTGCAGGTCAGGTGAATTGGCCACGCTAAATTGCCCAAAGTGTTAGGTGCATTAGTCAGAGGGAAATGGGTCTGGGTGGATTACCCTTCAGAGGGTCGGTGTGGACTTGTTGGGCTGAAGGGCCTGTTTCCACACTAGAGAATCTTATCTAATCTAATCTAATCTAATCTAATCTCCTTTTTAACTGAAACATAACCATCCTAACCTTGAATTTAAATCCTCTACAATATACAATATACAATAACATGATTAACTTTCCTAATTACTTGCTGTACTGGTATTCTAACATTTAGTCACTCATTGGCATCCTCTCCCACTTTTTAGTCCAGGGTACACTGCACCTGCCCAGGAGGAAATCTATCCTTTTGGAGCCCTGAATTAAATGCAATTCGAGAAAGGCTCTTCAGCTATTTCACAAATGTCAGATGCTTCACAGGCACTTTGCAGAAACAGTTGGAGAGAGAAACAAATTCTGGCAAAGTTCCCATCCATGACATGAATTCAATTTTTCCTTTGTCAGATGCTGACAGTCTCCTGTGCATTTCCATTCTTGAATTTGCCTATTAATCTGCAGATAACAGGTGCTGCATGAACATAAGTCTTCCACTTGAGCCCCTTAGTGCATTATATGAAGTCACTAACTAGAATGTATGCCCAAGAAAAAATAATTGTCAACCGTACGAAGGTCAACCCAGTACCTTGGATTTTGTTGAATAATAGTGGAATAATAATCCTAAATCACAGAGGTTTCACAAAAGGAAGCATTATGCCAATCCTTCTAGTGCTAGTTGTTCGTTATAACAATCCAAAACTAATCCCACTGTCTCACTCCCTACGGATTCATTGCCCTTTCCTAGTCGAGATGCAGGAGAAGCTGGGGATATTGTCTTGGAGCAAGGAAAGTTGATGAAGATTTAATACAGGAATTCAACATGATGGGAATAAACAAGGAGAATTTGTTTCCATTACATAAATGTCAAGAGAACACACATATCGTAATCAACAAAAAAAGCCAACAGGAAATTGGGAGAATTTGGTTTTGCACAGCTTATTGCTGTAATCAGAATGCCTTCCAGAAAAAGGTGGTGGATGCAGATTCAATTGTGACTTTCAAAGACAACTGGATATACTGTCTATGCAAAAAGAAAGAATTGCAGGGTTATGGGAAAAATTAGTGAGTGAGACTAATTCCATACACCCTTCAAAAGAACTGCCTTATCACAGGGGATTGATTGGCATGCATTGTATTTTATAGCTCCAAGATCTTGCAAGGACCATAACTGCAGGCAATGACCTAACTTGAAAATTTAAGAGAGTTACTTCTTTATTCTAGCCCCTATTTAGAAAACTCACAATTATGCTGCTCTTCTTTTAATGTAGGACCCTACCAGTACTCTCATATTTTAATTCTTCAGACTTTGCATGAAGTCCAAAGTCCCATTCCTTGGATTTTCTCCCAATATGCATCACTCACACTATTCCACATTAAATTGTATTTTATACAGTCATAGAGATGTACAGCACAAAAACAGACCCTTCGGTCCAACCTGTCCATGCCGACCAGATATCCCACCCCAATCTAGCCCCACCTGCCAGCACCTGACCCATATCCCTCCAAACCCTTCCTATTCATATACCCATCCAAATGCCTCTTAAATGTTGCAATTGTACCAGCCTCCACCACTTCCTCTGGCAGTTTATTCCATACACATGCCACCCTCTGAGTGAGAAGGTTGCCCCTTAGGTCTCTTTTATATCTTTCCCCTCTCACTATAAACTTATGCCCTCTAGTTCTGGACTTCACGATCCCAGGGAAAAGACTTTGTCTATTTACCCTATCCATGCCCCTCATAATTTTGTAAACCTCTATAATGTCACCCCTCAGCCTCTGACGCTCCAGGGAAAACAGCCCCAGCCTGTTCAGCCTCTCCATATAGCTCAAATCCTCCAACCCTGGCAACATCCTTGTAAATCTTTTCTGAACCCTTTCAAATTTCACAACATCTTTCCAATAGGAAGGAGACCAGAATTGCACGCAATATTCCAACAGTGGCCTAACCAATGTCCTGTACAGCCGCAACATGACCTCCCAACTCCTGTACTCAATACTCTGACCAATAAAGGAAAGCATACCAAACGCCTTCTTCATTATGCTATCTAACTGCGACTCCACTTTCAAGGTGCTATGAACCTGCACTCCAAGGTCTCTTTGTTCAGCAACACTCCCTAGGACCTTAACATTAAGTGTATAAGTCCTGCTAAGATTTGCTTTCCCAAAATGCAGCATTTATCTGAATTAAACTCCACCTGCCACTTCTCAGCCCCTTGGCCCATCTGGTCCAGATCCTGTTGTAATCTGAGGTAACCCTCTACGCTCTCCACTACACCTCCAATTTTGGTGTCATCTGCAAACTTACTAACTGTACCTCTTATGCTCGCATCCAAATCATTTATGTAAATGACAAAAAGTAGAGGACCAGGAACCAATCCTTGTGGCACTCCACTGGTCACAGGCCTCCAGTCTGAAAAACAACCCTCCACAACTACCCTCTGTCTTCTACCTTTGAGCCAGTTCTGTATCCAAATGGCTAGTTCTCCCTGTATTCCATGAGATCTAACCTTGCTAATCAGTCTCCCATGGGGAACCATGTCGAACGCCTTACTGAAGTCCATATAGATCACATCTACTGCTCTCTCCTCATCAATCTTCTTTGTTACTTCTTCAAAAAACTCAATCAAGTTTGTGAGACATGATTTCCCACGCACCAAGCCATGTTGACTATCCCGAATCAGTCCTTGCCTTTCCAAATACATGTACATCCTGTCCCTCAGGATTCCCTCCAACAACTTGCCCACCACCGAGGTCAGGCTCACCGGTCTATAGTTCCCTGGCTTGTCTTTACCACCCTTCTTAAACAGTGGCACCATGTTTGCCAACCTCCAGTCTTCCGGCACCTCACCTGTGACTATCGATAATACAAATATCTCAGGAAGAGGCCCAGCAATCACTTCTCTCGCTTACCACAGAGTTCTATGGTACACCTGATCAGGTCCTGGGGATTTATCCACCTTTAACCATTTCAAGACATCCAGCACTTCCTCCTCTGTAATCTGGACATTTTGCAAGATGTCACCATCTATTTCCCTACAGTCTATATCTTCCATATCCTTTTCCACAGTAAATACTGATGCAAAATATTCATTTAGTATCTCCCCCATTTTCTGTGGCTCCACACAAAGGCTGCCTTGCTGATCTTTGAGGGGCCCTATTCTCTCCCTAGTTACCTTTTTGTCCTTAATATATTTGTAAAAACCCTTTGGATTCTCCTTAATGCTATCTGCCAACGCTATCTCATGTCCCTTTATGCCCTCCTGATTTCCCTTATAAGTATATTCCTACTTCCTTTATACTCTTCTAAGGATTCACTCGATCGATCCCATCTATACCTGACATATACTTCCTTCTTTTTCTTAACCAAACCCTCAATTTCTTTAGTCATCCAGCATTCCCTATACCTACCAGCCTTCCCTTTCACTCTGACAGGAATACACTTCTCTGGATTCTTGTTATCTCATTTCTGAAGGCTTCCCATTTTCCAGCCGTCCCTTTACCTGCGAACATTTGCCTCCAATCAGCTTTCGAAAGTTCTTGCCTAACACCGTCAAATTTGGCCTTTCTCCAATTTAGAACTTCAACTTTTAGATCTGGTCTATCCTTTTCCATCACGATTTTAAAACGAATAGAATTATGGTCACTAGCCCCAAAGTGCTTCCCCACTGACACCTCAGTCACCTGCCCTGCCTTATTTCCCAAGAGTAGGTCAAGTTTTGCACCTTCTCTAGTAGGTACATCCACACACTGAATCAGAAAATTGTCTTGTACACACTCAAGAAATTTCTCTCCATCTAAACCTTTAACACTATGGCAGTCCCAGTCGATGTCTGGAAAGTTAAAATCCCCTACCATAACTACCCTATTATTCTTACAGATAGTTGAGATCTCCTTACAAGTTTATTTCTCAGTTTCCCTCTGACTTTTAGGTGATCCCAATAAGGTGATCATCCCTTTCTTATTTCTCAGTTCCACCCAAATAACTTCCCTGGATGTATTTCCGGGAATATCCTCCCTCAGCACAGCTGTAATGCTGTCCCTTATCAAAAATGCTACTCCCCCTCCTCTCTTGCTTCCCTTTCTATCCTTCCTGTAGCATTTGTATCCTGGAACATTAAGCTGCCAGTCCTGCCCATCCTTGAGCCATGTTTCTATAATTGCTATGATATCCCAGTCCCATGTTCCTAACCATGCCCTGATCTCCATCTTCCCATCCCAATAATCTCTCCATATTCCTAAAATCTTATATAATCTTCCTAACTGATAGAACTGGTTATTATAGCAGGTTCTCTGCTCATTTTTCCATGCCTCAACATCTTGCAATTTCCTCTTGTTGCTTGCAGGACCCTCCCATTTTCAAGATGTCTAACATCAACTATCTCTTCAGCTTAATGTACATCTGCTCCTCTTCCTTGAGTCACTGTCCTCAGCAACTGCTCATGCCTTAAAAATGGCCAATCCAACCTTACTGACATTTTTTGATGATATTCAGCAATATTCTTTCCTCTTCCACCATTCTGAAAATTTCTGCATTCCACTGGTGCTCTGTAATTGACTTACTCTATCCATCACCAGAGCCTCATCTCACATTCATTTTTTAGTTGTCTGGATTTTATCAGCTCTGCACAACAAGACACTCCAGATCAACATATGCTGAACAATTCTTTACATCTATGTGATTCATTCTTTACCATTGTGACTGTAGTTCCAACTTCTTTATGACACTATCTCCTGACAAGATGTTTTCCAAGTGCTTAAACCAGTAATACTAATCCAGCGTTTCACTATTTACTTTAATCTTTTCTTTTGCATCAGTATTTATTCCAGTCATCAAAGTGCCTTTTTTACATTGATGTTCATTCTGCAAGATATTGACTTATAAATTATGATTTTAGTTCTTGTGCAGAAGTCCAAGTCATCTCTATGTCATGCCCCACTGGGGTAGCATTGTAGAAATCATGCCCTGCTATTCCAATTCAGTAAGAAGGTTAAAGATTTTTAGAAGTAGCAGACTTATCACAACTGCTGAAGAAAATGAACATAGATAGTGCTCTTGATCTGGTGGAGATCTGATGGCTTATAGGCAAAAAGTGAGTACTGCATATGCTGGAAACTAGAGTCTAGATTAGAGTGATGCTGGAAAAGCACAGGAGGTCAGGTAGCATCCGAGGAGCAGGAAAAATCGATGTTTCGGGCAAAAGCCCTTCATCAGGAATGGTGTTCACAACCCCAGATGTTCAGCCAATCAGACAACTGCTGGTAGTAAGTATTGATAACTGATCCCTAGTCTACCGACCAATCAGCTAATTGCTGCTGGCTGAATCTCCATTTGTACATGCCCTTGGCTCCAGCTCCTCCCCAGTCTCGCCTACTGTTGCTTGAATCAATGGCTATTTAAACAGTACTTTCAATGGATGTCAGGCTACTTTCTTCCTGAAATCTTTCAATTACCGGTTTGAAAACAGTTCTTTTTCCATCTAGTCCACAAATAAAAAAGATGACATAATCTTTATATCTATATCATCATATATCAAGAATGAAAGATCAGCACAAAACCCTGGAGCACTCCACCTCCAGCACTTCTCAAACCCAAGCAACACAAACTAAGCTGATACTAAAGCAAAATACTGCATATGCTGGAAATAGAAACAAAAAAAAGAGCCTGAAAATATGCAGGTCTGGAGGCATCTGTGGTGAGAAACAGAGTTAACATTTCAGGTTGATGAGCCTGACCTGAACATTTCCAGCTGTTTTATTCTTAAGTCGCCTAACATAATTCTACTTCCGGTCAACTTTTTACCCATTGCCTCTCACATCAGGCATATGTATACGCACACATTGAGCTGAATGCGTGATATCTTATCCAATGTGTTTTGTAAAGGCATTTACTACATTCCTATTACCAAATACTTCTAACAAACATTATATGCGCTAAACAGCAAGCTACCTTTGACAATTCTGTGCTGGTTACCCTTCACTTACCAATGGATTTCCAGAGCCTTAACATTTCTATTTTGAATCAGGAATGTTTTTGCTGATAATTGAGAGTAGATTATCTGACTATTTTCAGAATTTCCCCAGGATTTCTACTGAGGTTTTGAGGATTGAAACCTTCTCCACTCATCTCAGGAAAACCCTACAAAGTTCACCTTTGCTTCCTTTCTTCAATAAAGCGTTAAATGAGACAGTCTGAGTACAGTTTGAATATTTAGGGAAAAAAGAAAATAGCTTAAAATATTTCTCTCCATCAAAAAAATAAAATACTACTGATGCTGGACATCTGAATCAAACTGTAAATGCTGGAAACATTGTCGCTACAGAGAAAATAAAATTGTGATAACGTCTCAATGTTTACTCTGTTTTTGCTCCAAAGACATGACTTGAATGTTTCCAGCTTTTTCTGTCTTTCTCGAATCCCTTTCTCAAGTAACTATTTATTAGGAAAGATGAAGTTTTAATAATTCGCTAAGTAAATAATAATATGACCAGACAATGGATTAGTGGTGCTGGAAGAGCACAGCAGTTCAGGCAGCATCCGAGGAGCAGTAAAATCGACGTTTCGGGCAAAAGCCCTTCATCAGGAATAAAGGCAGAGAGCCTGAAGGGTGGAGAGATAAGCTAGAGGAGGG
>NC_057719.1:276679-297191 GCF_004010195.1 Chiloscyllium plagiosum | reverse complement strand
ATGGAGGTGTAGAGGGATTGGATATCCATGGTGAAGATGAGGCATTGGAGGCCGGGGAAACGGAAGACTTGGAGGAAGTGGAGGGCGTGGGTGATGTCTCGAACGTATGTGGGGAGTTCCTGGACTAGGGGGGAATAGGACAGTGTCGAGGTAGGTAGAGATGAGTTCAGTGGGGTAGGAACATGCTGAGACAATGGGTCGGCCAGGTTTCCAGCATCTGCAGTCATTGTTTTTACCTATATGACCAGACAAACCTAACATGGATTTCTGAAGGGAAATTATGTTTGCCAAATCAATTAGTGGTTTTGAAGATCATGGCATTGATAACAGAAAACCAGTAAATGTACCTAGATTTTGAAAATGTATTTCATAAAAGATTAGTATGTAAGATAAAGATGTATGGAATTAGGATTTTTATATTACTGTGGATAGAGGATTGGTTAATTGGCAAGCAATGAGTTGAAATAAATGGATCTTTTTCAATTTGGCAAGCTGACTACTGGAGTGCTTTAAGGAACAGACCATTATAGGGCAAGCCAAACAGAGAACAGCCAGGGAATTCCTAGAGGCATGGCACTCATCCACAGACTCTATCAACAAACACATCGACCTGGACCCAATATACCGGCCACTACAGCGGACAGCTGGAACTGACAACCGGAAGCGGCAGAGACAGGCCACAATAAATGCCGGAGGAAACATCACATAAGCGGTTCATAGGAGGCTCCCAAGCACTGAGGATGTCACCTAGACAGGGGACGAAACGTTTGCAAGACAAATTCCCAGCTCGGCGAACAGAACCACGACAACGAGCACCCGAGCTACAAATCTTCTCCCAAACTTTGAAGATAGAAACAGGGTTAAGTGAGTAAGCAAAAAAGTGGCAGAGGAGGATAGTGTGGGAAAGTGTGAGGTTATTCACTTTGGTTATGAGGATAGAAATGAATATGGTAAAGTTGGGATTGGATGATGCTGGTACATCAAAAATACTGGCTAACACAATACAGCTCATGGTAACATGCCTCGACATATATTAGAATCATTTGGAGCCTCTCCACCTTTTACTCTTTTCACTGTAAGCACAGAGAGAAAATACTTGAACCATCAGTGGTTCTTTTGCAAACACTTCAGCCTGAAGCCATCAGTATGTCCTTAGCAACTATAACATGGGTGGGTGGTTTGGAGATTCTGGTTGGTTGGGTGCTGGATTATGTGAGTTTTGTTGTACAAATATTTTGCAAAAAGACATGAAACTTTTAAACATTGATATTTAGAAGAACTTGGGTGTACACTTACAAATAACAAAGTTAGCATGCAGGTTACAGCAGGCAATTAGAGGAAATGGCATGTTGACCTTTATGACAAGGGGACTGGAGTAAAAGAATAAAGTCTGGCTACAACTGTCAAGATGTAGTGAGACCACACCTCCTACTGAAGCCCAACCCCAGTACATTAACTTTCTAAAACCCATTTCACCTCTGGAATTCAGTCTGCATCATAATTAAAAGCAAGTTGTAATGAGATTTAGAGGCAACTGATCCTGGAGAAATCTAGACTGAGCACTGGTGAGCACGTTATTTGTGAGTGAATGCTATTTGATAGCATTGTTGACTAGTCTTTGAATGATTGAGAATACCTGATGAGGTGATTAGAGTTAGCTTCTGAGGACAGGATATATATATATATAGCCAATTTTCCCCATTGTTGGTTAGATATCAACATCATTGCTGTACCAGAAACAGCCTGTTGGAGGCTCAGTAGTTCTGGAGATCTTCAGTGATATTTGGAGAAGACGAGGCTGAGAACAAACAAGAAAGTTCTTCTTGAGGTCTAACGGCTGCTAAATCTCCATGTTCTCTCATTTCCCAATATGTGTACATTTAGTATATCAGTGATATCAGGAGGAGGCCATACTCTCTAGCTGGTCCACACACCTGCATCATTTGCCATTCCACTTCAGTGTCTCCATTCACCTGCAGCTCTTCACATCCCTCACCTCATTCCTCAGAAGCAGGTATTGATGAAGCTGGATTTATTTAATTCTCTGCAACAAGTCCCTGTAAGATAAACCAAAAGGTTCATTATTTTCGAACCAGAGTACAAACATTTTACTTGTACAAGAGATCTTATCCCTTGCATTATCACCTTCAGAGACGATTTGAAGGAGCTGCTGTTGGACAGGGGACAAAGTTAAAAATCACAAAATCACCAGGTTATAGTCCAACAGGTTTATCTGGAGGCACTAGTTTTCGAAGAGCTGCTTCTTCATCAGGTGATTGTGAAGCAGGATCATAAGACAGAATTTATAGCAAAAAATTACAGCTGAATGATAAATTGAACACAAAAATGACCTGGATAAGGATGTAGAAGGATGGGTTAGTACATTTGCAGATGACACTGAGGTTGGTGGAGTTGTGGACAGTGCCGAAAAATGTTGCAGGTTACAGAGGGACATAGATAAGCTGCAGAGCTGGGCTGAGAGGTGGCAAATGGAGTTTAATGCAGAAACGTATGAGGTGATTCACTTTAGAAGGAGCAACAGGAATACAGAGTACTGGGCTAAAGGTAAGATCCTGGGTAGTGTAGATGAGCAGAGAAATCTCTGTCCATGGACATAGATCCCTGAAAGTTGCCACCCAGGTTGATAGGGTTGTTAAGAAAGCATATGGTATGTTAGCTTTTATTGGTACAGGGATTGAGTTTCAGAGCACGAGGTCATGTTGCAGCTGTACAAAATTCTGATGTGGCTGCACTTGGAGTATTGCTTACAGTTCTGGTCACCGCATTATGGGAAGGATAAGTAAGTGTTGGAAAGGGTTCAGAGGAGATTTACTAGGATGTTGCCTGGTATGCGGGAGTGGGTCTTACGAGGAAAGGCTGAGGGACTGGAGGCTGTTTTCGTTACAGAGAAGAAGGTTGAGAGGTGACTTCATTGAGACATATTCGATAATCACAAGGATTAAATGGGATGGGCAGTTAGAGCCTTTTTCCTCAGATGGTAATGGTGAACACAAGGGGACATAGCTTTAAATTGAAAGGTGATAGACATAGGACAGATGTCTATCTCAGAGTAGTAGGGGTGTGGAACATCCTGCCTGCAACAGAAGTAGACTCACCAACTTTAAGGGCACTTAAATGGTCATTGAATAAACATATAAATGAAAATGGAATAGTGTAAGTTAAAATGGATTTCAGATTGGTTTCACAGGTCAGTGCAACATTGAGGGCTGAAGGGCCTATACTGTGCTGTAATGTTCTATGTTTTATGAAACTAACAAACCCATCCTCAAAGATGAAAGACTTAATCTAGGTTTGTTCAATATAACACTTCAGCTGTATGACACAGTGGCACAGTGGCTAGCACTGCTGCCTCGCAGCGCCAGGGACCCGGGTTCAATTCCTGCCTCAGGCGACTGACTGTGTGGAGTTTGCACATTCTCCCCGTGTCTGCGTGGGTTTCCTCCGGGTGCTCCGGTTTCCTCCCACAGTCCAAAGATGTGCAGGTCAGGTGAATTGGCCATGCTAATTTGCCTGTAGTGTTAGGTGAAGGGGTAAATGTAGGGGTATGGGTGGGTTTTGCTTCGGCGGGTCGGTGTGGAATTGTTGGGCCGAAGGGCCTGTTTCCTCACTGTAAGTAATCTAATCTAATCTAAATTCTGTGTTTTGTGATCTGCTTCACAACCACCTGATGAAGGAGAGTGCTTCGAAAGCTTGTGCCTCCAAATAAATCTGCTGGACTATAACCTAGTGTGTGATTTTTCACTTTGTCCACCTTCAGAGAGGTACAGTTCTCCAGATAACAGAAATTTGTATCTTCGCCGAGTGGACGTACAGAATGATCATAGAATGATACAGCACAGAAGGTGGTCATTTGGCCCATTTTACTTGTGCAGGCTCTTTGAAATGACTATCTAATTAGTCCCATTTTGTGAGCCAAGGAAAGGAGCATCAACAAGATTCTCAATAGTCTCTTGGTCTTCAATGCAAATGCATACTGAGAAACACAGAAAATAAGAAGTGGAGTAGGTCATTCAGCCCTACAAACCTGCTCTGTCATTCAATGTGATTATGGCTGATCATCCAACTCAAAACTGTGTTCCCTCTTTCTCCCCATTCCTTCCCCATTCCATTAGCCTTAATAACTAGTTTGAACTCCTTCTTGTTTGGCTTCAACCACTTTCTGTGGCAGAGAATTTCACAGACTCACCACTCTCTAGGTGAGAGGGTTTACCTGCGGAGGAATTATTAGCGGTAACCCTGGCAGTTTTGGGGCAATGGAGCTCACTGTAGTGTTACAACCTCATTCAGGATTGATAGCTTTTATTAAAGTTATCTCTATGAAGCCAACAGAAAGAAAACCAATGGACAAAAATTCACTTTATAAAAGTTTTACTCTAACAAATTAAAATCCACTCAATTCAAATAGTAACAAACAGGCAAAGGGTTTTCAAACAGAGATAAATTTCACTTTGAACAGCTGATACAAAGTCCACTTGTAGTTCCAAGTACTCTAATTAATTTCTGCAGAAGTGTAGTGTTCGAGCATATGCAATGGCTGTAGTCCTTTCAACTCTGCCCTTCATTTTTTTTTAGGTTTGCTCACTTTTTATTTTGGCCCTTGGATTACATTCACTTATAGATGTATTCCATCCAAACTCCCCAGGCATGGTCACCATTGACAAGGTACACATTTACAAATCCTCTCTTACTTAGTTCATAAGTGTCCTGATCGCACAGAATTCCCAGACACTCCTTTCACTGAAATCTTTTCACTGATTTGGTCAGCTTTGGCAATACTGAAACACCAGCAATGGGTCTTGCCCAATCCACAATCTCTTGCCTTCCTATCTTCCACCCTCTGGCAATCTCAGCGTAGAAAAGGTGTAACTGGACCTGGAATGATGATTTTGTTTTCTCTCCACAGATGCTGCCAGACCTGCTGAATTTCTCCAGCAGTTTCTGTTTTTGTTTCAGATTTCCAGCATCAGCAGTTCTTTGTTATTTTATACTGGATTAATATTTCACCCTTCCTGTGTCCCTCTTACAGCTCAACAATGCCAAATTGGATTTATATAACAATTTTAAAATAATAATACATCCCAACCCTTCACAGGAAATGAAGTGAACTTTTGGTCAATATTAGGGCAAATGGCAAATTGCCAAACGTTTATCCAAACTGGCATGTTTTAGGAATGCCTCAACAGATAAATGATAGAGAGGGAAATACAGTGTATAGAACATTATAAGGAGTATACTGTTGGGCCTCTCCAGCCTAATGCAGTATTCAATATGATCACAGCTGATCAGTTTCACTTTCATTTTCCCATCTACTCCCATATCCTCCAATTTTCAGAACAGAATTCCATCTTTTCAAGCTTTGATCGCGCTCAGCAATGGTGCACTCCAAAGTCTCTAGGATAGACTACTGAAAAGATGTATAATTCTGAATCAAAATTTCTCCTTATCTCAATTCTAAATGATTGCCCTTATCCTGGGACTGTGTTCAGCATTCCTCAGCCAGGGGGAAACAATTTCCCATTGTCCAACCTGCCAAACCCCTTCAGAATTTTGGACATCAATGAGCTCTATTCTCATTCTTTTAAACTCGTGTATTAAACTCCAGAGTACAGAAGCTTAATTTACTTATCTTTTCATCAAAAGGACAATCCTTTCATTCCAAATATGGTGAACCTGTTGCACTACCTCTAATGTAAGCATATCCTTTCTTAGAATATAAGGATCAAAATGTGCACACCTTATCCCAGGAACGAATTCATCAATGCCTTATGTAATGTGACATGATTTCCCCTATCTGGTACTCTTATCTCCTTGCAACAAAAACAGACATGCCATTTGTCTTGCTAATTGTTTATTGTATTTTTTATGTTCCCTGCATTTCTCCTTCCCACCTAAGGCTGACATTGATGCAGAGATTCAATGTCGCACGCAATCTGCGAGGGCCATGTTTGGATATTTAGGCATGAGAATTTTGAAGACTGTGACATCCATACTGATACAGATGATCCTTGTGTATAAGGCAGTCTCCTTCCAACTCTTGCATATGGCTCTAAAACTTGGACTACATACAGACGCCACCTCAAGACCCTTAAGAACTACTACCAAAACTGTTTAAGATATTCAAAGTTTGTGAGAAGATTTGTGGCTCAGGTGCTCGTTGTTGTGGTTCTGTTCGCCGAGCTGGGAATTTGTGTTGCAGACGTTTCGTCCCCTGTCTAGGTGACATCCTCAGTGCTTGGGAGCCTCCTGTGAAGCGATTCTGTGATCTTTCCTCCGGCAGTTATAGTGGTGCCTCACAGAAGCTTTTCACAGGAGGCTCCCAAGCACTGAGGATGTCACCTAGACAGGGGACAAAACGTCTGCAACACAAATTCCCAGCTCGGCAAACAGAACCACAACAACACTGTTAAAGATCGATTCTCTGTTTGACCTGGGAGGACAGGCGTACTAACACTGGCATCCTTGAAGCAGCTAGCAACACCAGCATTGAGGCCATGGTCACCTGAAATCAACTCCCCATTGGGCCAGCCACATGCTTAGGATGCTTGAGCTCCAACTACCAAAGCAAATCATCTTTGCCCAGCTCAAAGAAGGCACTTGATTGAGAGGAGGATTAAGGAAACATTTCAAAGACTCCCTGAAGGCTTCCCTAAAGAAATGCAATGTGGACGTTAATGCTAAGGAGACCCTTGTTCAGAAAAAAAAAACGACTTGGAGGAAACTCCTGTATGAAGGGACACAATTCTTTGAGAACAACCAGCGGCAAGAAGAAATCTGGAAAAGGAACCGAGAAAGGATTATCAATGATCTCTAGGTCAAGGTCCAATTCCACTGTCTGGAAACACCTTGCAAAATATGCGGTGAGAGATGTGCCTCTAGGATTGGGCTCATCAGCCACACAAGTACCCACAGAACTCATTACCAGGAATTTCCTAGTCTGAGAGATTGGTAAATGGGGTCCAAATTGATCTGTTTGTTAATGGAATTCTGGTTTGAACGCCAGGTTTCTAAGAATTCCCACGCGTGTCTTTGTTTAGCCTGTCCCAGGATGGATGTACTGTCCCAGTCTGGTGTACCTCTGTCTGTGTGAATGGATACGAGTGACAGCACTGGTGATAGACTGACCACTCACAGACACTGAAAAAGCCATCTTAATATAAGGAATGAACTTCAACTACAGGGATGCAGATAAAAAGGACTTCCTTATAGTACTGGAATCCACCCTGAAAGACAACTGAGTTATGGAAGACATCCAGCAGGCCATCAGACAAACAGTGGCACCAACACTAACCAGAAAGAAAGAAGGGAACAGAGAGATGTGAGCCTAATGCTGGCAAGTGGTACTAGATAACTTTCAGATAACTGGTCAGTGTGGATGGCTTGGACTGAATGCTGCACATCTCTATAACTCTCTGTTCTATAACCCGCACTGGAAAGGAAAGCCCTGGAAACAGTCAGAAAAGACAGAAATATCATAATCCTACCAGCAAACAAAGGGCACATGACCATTATCCTGAACAGAACACAATATATTGAAAAAGCAAACACACTACTTGCAGATACCAATACCTACCAACAGGTGGCAATGGACCCGACTCCAAGCTAGAAAACTGTATTACATCATCCCTGAGGAAACTTCACAACACAGGTGAAGTTAACAAGACAGAGCTCCAAAGAATGAAACCTGAAGGATCCAACACACTCTATTTCTATGGATTATCAAAGGTACATAAATAAGGGGCCCCCCTCAGACCCATAGTCTCACTTCCCCATACACCGACATACAGGAACTGCAACATGAACTGAAACACCTCGTAGAGAGTGTGTTGCTGGAAAAGCACTGCAGGTAAGGCAGCAAAGGAGCAGGAAAATCAACATTTCAGGTCGGAGCCCTTCATTCCTGATGAAGGGCTCCAGCCCGAAACGTCGATTTTCCTGCTCCTCAGATGTTGCCTGACCTGCTGTGCTTTTCTAGCAACACAGTCTCTACTCTGATCTCCAGCATCTGCAGACCTCCTGAAACAACTAGAAGCAGACTCAAGCCCCACTCCATCCACTCCACCCAGGATTTCCTTAACATCAAAGACACCAAGATAGAGGACAATGAGGTCATAGTTTCCTGCAATGTGACAGCCCTATTCACATCAATAAATATCACCCTAGCCAAAGAAACACTGGCCTCACTGCTAGCCGAACCAAGGACACAAACATCTGACAGCACCAACTCCATCAGAAGGACAGCATCCTCAAACGAGTAGACCTGTGCCTCACAACCCACTTCACCTTCAATGACAAGATCTACAAACAAATCAATGGGACAGCTATGGGATCACCAATATCAGGACTATTACCAGAAGCAGTTATGCAGAGGTTAGAATGAACAGCCCTTCCCACCATCCAGCCCAAGCTTTGGGTCTGCTATGTGGATGACACCTTTGTCATCACGAAACACAACAAATTAGAAGAAACCCACAAACACATAAACAACATCCGTACCAGTATAAAGTTCACCGAAGAGGAAGCGAACTACAACAGACTCCCCTTCCTGGATGTCACAGTAGAACACAAAGCCAATGGAGAGCTACAGACCAGCATTTACAGGAAAGACACACACAGATCAGATACTTACCTACAAGAGCAATCATCCAAACACCCACAAATGGAGCTGCATCAGGACATTATTTAAATGAGGCACAACACACTGCAGCACTCGGGAACCAAGAGAAGCTAAGGAAAAACACCTGTTAACGTATTCATGAACAATGGATACCCGATAAGCGCAGTTCGCCGGTTTCTACTCAACAGACCTAAACAAGACGACATAACACACCCAGAAACTTTGGCCACTCTGCCATATATTAAAGACATCTCAGAGATAACAACCAGACCAGTCCAGCCCCTAGGCATCATGGTAGATCACAAACCTACCACCACACTGAAACACTCTCGATGAATTTAAAGGACCCCATACCAACAACCAGCAGCACAAATGTCATATATAAAATACTCTGCAAGGTCTTCAATAAACATTACATTGAACAGACGGGCAGAAAGCTAGCAACCAGGATACATGAACGCCAACTAGCCACCAAAGACATGAGCAACTATCACTGGTACCCATACACACAGACAAAGAGGGACACCAGTTCAACTGGAACAATACATCCATCCTGGGACAGGCTAAACAAAGACAAGCACGGGAATTCCTAGAGGCCTGGCATTCAAACCGGAACTCCATTAACAAACAGATCGATCTGAACCCCATTTATCAACCACTCAGGAAAAGAACCGGAAGTGATGTCACCCACCACAACGGACCAAGACAGATAAACGGCAAGCGGGACAGAACACCAGCACTTCATCAAAGGCTCACTGATGATGTTACCGAGCATGGTGACAAAACGTCTGAGAACAAATCTACCAGCTCAGCGAGCAAACTTACAACCCAACTATGATGATGTTCCCTGCATGAGCACATCAGATATAGGCATCATATATTGTTCCTGGAAAGGAACAAGGTTACTGAAAGATTTGAAAACATGGATCAGAATTGTAAAATCTAGAAATTGCTCAATAGAGAGACAGTTTGATCAGACAGCAAAGCATGATAAATAAAATGGATTTGATGCAACTAAGAAGATTGGTAGTAGAATGTGGATTGACCCCACGTTTCTGAGGAAACAATGAGGGAGATCAGCTACGATGTGATGGAATAGTCCAGAGGTAAGAATGGATTGATAAGGTTTACATCAGCTGGTGATCTGAGGTCAGGGCACATTATGGAGACAGAAATGTGGTTGGAAACTCTTCTCAGGGTCAAACATGAAACGAAGTTGTGCACAGTCAAGTTCAGAATTAAATAGTTGCCATGGGGAAGGATGCAGTTGGTAGCTAGGATACACAGTTTGTGTTGGGGGTGGAGGATAACTGCTTTAGTCTTCTCAACATTTAGAGTCATAGAGATGTACAGCATGGAAACAGACACTTCGGTCCAACCCGTCTATGCCAACCAGATACCCCAACCCAATCTAGTCCCACCTGCCAGCACCTGGCCCATATCCCTCCAAACCCTTCCTATTCATATACCTATCCAAATGCCTTTTAAATGTTGCAATCGTACCAGCCTCCACCACTTGCTCTGACAGCTCATTCCATACACGTACCACCCTCTGCATGAAAAAGTTGCCCCTTTTGGTCTCTTTTATATTTTTCCCCTCTCATCCTAAACCTATGCCCTCTAGTTCTGGACTCCCCCACCCCAGGGAAAGGACTTTGTCTATTTATCCTATCCATGCCCCTCACAATTTCTCAAACCTCTAAGAGGTCACCCCTCAGCCTCCTAAGCTCCAGGGAAAACAGCCCCAGCCTGTTCAGCCTCCCCCCTTAGCTCAAATCCTCCAATCCTGGCAACATCCTTGTAAATCTTTTCTGAACCTTTTCAAATTTTACAACATCTTTCCAATAGGAAGGAGACCAGAATTGCATGCAATATTCCAACAGTGGCCTAACCAATGACCAGTACAGCCGCAATATGACCTCCCAATTCCTGTACTCAATACTCTGACCAATAAAGGAAAGGAGAAAGTGAGGTCTGCAGATGCTGGAGATCAACGTTGAAACTTTATTGCTGGAACAGCACAGCAGGTCAGGCAGCATCCAGGGAACAGGAGATTCGACGTTTCGGGCACAGGCCCTTCTTCAGGAATGGCCAATAAAGGAAAGCATACCAAACGCCTTCTTCACTATCCTATCTACCTGCGACTCCACTTTCAAGGAGCTATGAACCTGCACTCCAAGGTCTCTTTGTTCAGCAACACTCCCTAGGACCTTACCATTAAGTGTATTAGTCCTGCTAAGATTTGCTTTCCCAAAATGCATCACCTCACATTTATCTGAATTAAATCCCATCCGCCATTCCTCAGCCCATTGGCCCATCTGATCAAGATCTGTTGTAACCTTCTTCACTGTCCACCACACCTCCAATTTTGGTGTCATCTGCAAACTTACTAACCATATCTCTTATGCTCGCATCCAAGTCATTTATATAAATGGCAAAAAGCAGAGGTCCCAGCACCAATCATTGTGGCATGTTCATTTAAAAACGATGGCAGTGAGGGAGCGTTTTGAAAAGTACTAAGATAGACAAGTCCCCAGGACCTGGCAGAATCTATCCCGGAATGCTGAGGGACACAGGTGAGGACATGTTGGTGCCTTCAGATACAGGAGTGGTCTCAGAGGACTGGAGAATAACCAATATTGCACCTTTGTTTAAGGCAGACAACTGGGATAATCTGGGAAATTACAGGCCGGTATATGTCTTACATCAGCTGTAGAAAAATTATTGAAGATTCTTAAGGACAGCATTTACTCACATTTAGAAAAATATGGACTTAACAACATGGGTTTGTGCAGGAAAGGTCCTGTCTCACAAACTTGATAAGAGTTTTGCATGAAAGTGACAAAGATTATTGATGAGGGGAGGGTGGTAGATGTTGGCTTTATGGACTTTAGTAAGATCTTTGACAAGGTCCCTCGTGGCAGACTGACATAAAAAGGTGATATCACATGGGATCCACAGTGAGCTGGTACAATGGATTCAGACCTGGCTTAGTCATAAAAAACAGATGTTATGGAAGTGCGCTTTTCTGACTGGAAATCAGTAACCAGTGGTGTTCCGCAGGGATCAGCACTGGGACCCCTGTGGTTTGTAATCTATATACATGATTTGGAGGAGAATATAGATTAGAGAGTTGAGAAGATTTGTAGCTTAGGTTGAGGTTCTGGATGTAGGTTTGCTCGCTGAGCTGGAAGGTTCATTCTCATATGTTTCATCACCATACTAGGCAACATCCCCAGTGAGCCTCCGGATGAAGCACTGCAGATGACCCACACATTCTATCCATATAATTGAAGGAAATTTCTACTCATCCAGTACTGGCTGTCAGACAAACAATGCATTAAATACAGTGTGTGCCATTTACAAGATGCACTACCGTACATCACGTTCAATATCACCTTCCAAACCCAACACATCTAATAAGGACAAAGGCTGCAGATACGTGGGAACACCACCACTTGCAAGTTTGTTTCTGACTTTGAAATATACTGCTGTTCCTTTGGCGTCAAACTCCTGGCATTCTTTCATTAATGGACTGTGGATGTACTTACAACACAGGGACTGCACCAGTTCTGGAAGCTCACCACCACCTTCCCAAAGGCAATTAGGAATGGACAATAAATGCTAGCTTAGCCAGAATTGTCCCCAGCTCTTGAAGGTTTTTTTTAAGTTAACACTCTGCTGGACTCAGAAGTGGTGGTAAAGTACAGTTCAGTGTCCTCATGCAAAAACTAACTGTGCTTTTAGATAACGCCACGTCAAGGCAGTTTAGAGATGGGAAATAGGAGGGTCCAGTGATAGATCATTGGGGGCATCACAGATAACAATGTGGGAGTAGGAAAAGAAGCTATTGCAAGTTATACTCTGGCTACAAGAAGATAAGAGTGGAACCAGGCAAGTGCAGTCCCACCCAGCCAGACCCAGCTCAAAATCTAAACAACTTCCATTGGGTAAGAGGTGAAATGTATACAAGCACCATTCACACATTTTGACTGCATGACATATAATCCCAGACAATGAATTTAGTCCATCAAATGTTAAATTTAATTTTAATAAGCAGCATTTATATATCAATTGTATCAGGACACTACCAGGGATAAATATTCAGACATCCCGAAAAAAAGAAACGATATGGATGGCCAAATGACCACCTGCACTCACCTAAAAAACAAACATTCAACAAACAACAAATGGTAAAGAGAAAAATGTTGTTGGATATGGCTATCAGGAAATATGGATCAATAGTATTAAGATACAGATCCATTACAATCTAATCAGTAAGTAGCTTCCTTCTGTGGGAGGGTTATACAGGACTGAAAAGACATGTACCAGCCTTCAGTGTCTGACAGAACAGTGCTCTCGTTTCATCAACAATATCTGGGACTGGCACACTTTACTCTTCCTGTTTGGAGATCGATGAAGGCACTGGTAAAGCCAACATCTCCGTGACAACAGGAGTCCATGAGTGCAGTACAAGAGTGGGCCAGAGGTAACTGCAAGTTATATACTGCTGTGATGGTGTACATACTGTTTACTTCCTGCACAGTCCCATACAGACTAAGCAAGCACAATAACAGAAGATAGCTCCCATTACATCAGAGATGAGCTTGAACCACTATCCACGAGTTATTGACATGGCCATAAATGCTGATAAATGAGGGATCCCATAATATCAAGCCAGTTCCGAATCCATAGTACCTCTACGTTCTTTTTATTAAATCATTCACAATTTTTCAACTTTATGCTCAGCTTATTTTACTAAGAGATAATTAATATGCTATTTTTAAAGGAGCAGCTCTAATAAACTGTAACAAATCACCCTTTTCCCACACACTCCAAAATTTAAAGGAAACTTAAATTGAATTAAGGTACATTCCTTTATCAGAAAGATGTTGTGAAACTTGAAAAGGTTCAGAAAAGATTTACAAGGATATTGCCAAGGTTGGAGGATTTGAGCTATAGGGAGAGGTTGAACAGGCTGGGGCTGATTTCCCTGGAGCATCGGAGGCTGAGGGGTGACCTTATTGAGGTTTATAAAATTATGAAGGGCGTGGATAGGATAAATAGACAAAGTCTTTTCCCTGGGGTGGGTGAGTCCAGAACTAGAGGGCATTGGTTTAGGGGGAGAGGGGAAAGATACAGAAGCGACCTAAGAGGCAACATTTTCACTCAGAGGGTGGTACGTGTATGGAATGAGCTGTCAGAAGAAGTGGTGGAGGCTGGTACAATCGCAACATTTAAAAGGCATGGATGGGTATATGAAAAGGAAGGGCTTAGGAGGGATATGGGCCAGGTGGGACTAGATTGGGTTGGGATATCTGGTCAGCATGGACGAGTTAGGCCAAAGGGTCTGTTCGCCGAGCTGAGAATTTGTGTTGCAGACGTTTCGTCCCCTGTCTAAGTGATATCCTCAGTGCTTGGGAACCTCCTGTGAAGCACTGCTGTGATCTTTCCTCCGGCATTTGTAGTGGTTTGAATCTGCCGCTTCCGGTTGTCAGTTCCAGCTGTCCACTGCAGTGGTCGGTATATTGTGTCCAGGTCGATGTGCTTATTGATTGAATATTTGGATGAGTGCCATGCTTCTAGGAATTCCCTGGCTGTTCTCTGTTTGGCTTGTCCTATAATAGTAGTGTTGTCCCAGTCGAACTCATGTTGCTTGTCACCTGCGTGTGGCGCGACTAATGCCGGAGGAAAGATCACAGAAGCGCTTCACAGGAGGCTCCCAAGCACTGAGGATGTCACCTAGACAGGGGACGAAACGTCTGCAACACAAATTCCCAGCTCGGCGAACAGAACCACAACAACGAGCACCTGAGCTACAAATCTTCTCACAGACTTTGAACACCAAAGAGTCTGTTTCAATGCTGAATATCTCAATGACTCTATGAATCCCGTGCCTATAGTTTCCACCTAATACAGAAAACCTCAAGTGAATTGGAGCCACGGTCATTCATCAAAGAAGCAAAAGGAATGAGGTAAAACAACAAGCAGTTAGGATCTGGAATGCACAGCCTGAGAGTGTGTGATGAAAGGAGGCTCAGTTAAGCTGTTCAAAAGGCAGTAAGATAGTTATTAGGGCAGGAAGACTGTACAGAATTACAGGGGGAAGGCAGGAGAATTTTTAAAAAATTAAATCCTGGGACATGGGCATTGCTGGCATGGATGGAACATACTGGATGGGTTGTCTGACCTATGTCTGCACATAAATCTTACACCATTTAATGAAAGTTGGCAGACAATGAGACCAGTAGATGCACCTGTTAATAGTTAAATCTTAATTAATACTTTTGTTGCTAGATAGTGTTGATATACAACTGTTGTAATCTTAGTGAAACTTTTTAGGGAGGGTACAGAAAAAATTCTGAGAATAATTGATGAGGATAGATTAGAGAAGAGAATGTTGAGACAAAATTCAATAGAATTTCAAAATCATGAGAGATCTGAAGATCACAGATGACAGAAACTATTCTTGTTGACAGAAAGGCCCACTACAGTGATTAAAGCGATTATCAATAGAACCCACCAAATGCGACGTCAGACAATTTATAAGAAAATAACAGGTGGGTTATGATCTGGAATGCATTGTCTCAGGGAATTATGGCTTTGAAACAAAACTCAAAAAGCATCTGATGGGATCAAGGAATCACAGGGCTACCAAAAGCGAGCCATTTGGACAGGTGCATGAATAGAAAAGGGTTAAAGGTATATAGGCCAAACCCAGGCAAATGGGACTTTTTCAGTTTCAGAAACCTAGTCGGCATGGACGAGATTAGCCGAAAGTGTTTCTATGCCACGTAGGCTTATTGACCCAAATAGCCTCCTGCGATGCCACAATGTTTCACTGGGTTGGATGGCAGATCAGGCTCAATTTGGGGCAGAATGGTCTTCTCCTGTTCCCATGAAGAATGTTTTGGAGGGAGGCTGGAAGGAGGCATAAACCCAAATGGAAGGGGGACGGTTACCATAGGAACCGGGCAGAGCAACGAGGGCGGTTGCTATGGGGACCAGAGAACTGCGGCAGCCGTTGTCAGGGGATGAATCCGGGATTGGGACCACCTCAGGGGAGCGGCGGACACTAGTCTACTCTGCCCTTTTCCCTTCTCCACCCTGTCCAAGGCAAACTCTCGCCCTACCTCCAGCCTTACCGAGAAACAAGCAGCGACCGATTTAAAACCGGCTACCGCATCGAACACAGTGACCTTGACCCCGGATACAGATCCCGACCACTCAGATTGACATGACACTCGTCCAATTACAGCCCGCCTACTGTCCTACAATAATCCAATCAGAGACTGCGAGGGCGGCCATTACCTATATCTTTGTACAAAAAACGAAAAACTTGGATCCACGACTTCTTTATTTGATTGTAGTTTTTAATGAAGGTGGCAGATACGATTTATATTTTAAGATGTTCCGGTTATTAACAATCATGGGGTAAGTGGGCGGGAATCAGATATCCGCCTCGCCTATTGGGCGCAGTGGTTGATGGACAGACACAACAATCAATAGGTGTCCGCGCTCACCGAGTGATGTGGTGAACAACCAATGGGATTTAAGGACAGGGGCGGAGGTCATAGTCATACCAGCCAATGGGTGTCAAGTGGGGTGTTGTCCCTTGAGGCTGCTGACTGAGGAGGGAGAAACAGAGCGGCACCTCCACTGCGGGATAGACATGTTCTCGTTGTTGAGGATATCGTGTAGGACTGCAGCGCGGAGGGCGGTGGTGCAGGGCCCCAGGCGGGATCTGAGCGAGGGTGCGGTGGGCGGAGGAGGAAGCAGCGGCAGCACCGGCACCGGGGATGGTGAGGGGACGGGCAGCGCCGCCGTGGCGGCCGCGACCCGCAAGCGGCTGGAGGGTCTGGTGAAGAAGGACAAGGTGGTGGTTTTCATCAAGGGCACCCCGGCGCAGCCCATGTGCGGATTCAGTAACGCTGTAGTCCAGATCCTGAGGATGCATGGGGTGGAGGACTACGGATCCTACAACGTGCTGGAGGACCAGGAGATTCGGCAAGGTGGGGGAGGGGTGTAGGACCTTGGTGGGCTGTAGTCCCATGGCACTCTGAAAAACAGGAGTGCCATCACATGAAGAGATAACAACTGGTTATTATCGCATTGCTGCTTGAGAGCATGCTGTTCACAGATTGGTCGCTGCATTTCTTACTTACAGTGACTTCCACAATGCTGTGGAGAGTTTTGAGACTCTGTTCCCCATTAGTTGAAGAGTCAATAATGAAAAGGAGTGATTGTATGGAGAAAAGCAGGAGGTTTTGGGGTGAGGGTTGAAGAAAATCGCTTTCACCCAGAGGATGTTGAGGGTCTGGAAGCTGCCTGGGCCAGTAGTTGAGGCAAGAAATCTTGCAACCTTCAACAAGTACTTGGATGATAACTTGGAAGTGTCATAACAGTCAAAACTATGGGACTAGTGGAGGTGGTAGTATACTTTTGGTAATGCAGAATTAATGGGCTGAAAGGCCTCTTTTGTGCTTGTACGATTCTATAACCTACAATGTGAAAGCACCGTATAAATAAAAGTTTCCTTCAAACTGGAGGTTTGTAATTGGAGAGAGCCATGCCTCAAACTCCACTGATCAGACTTGAGAAGCCCAGAGTAACTGAGATCAATTCTGTTCTGAAGGAATGTATAGGTTCTTCTCAGTGTCAAAGGTCTGAACTATGAAGAAACTCTAGTATTTTTATCAGTGAAATGTGCAATTAGTAACTGAATTGTGATTTCCCCACATAACTAGAAGGAGGTAATATGTTTTATTGTAGTATCTTTCACTGCCAATTTTAATTTTTGAGGCTAGACAGTATTATATTGATGGATGTTGCAATGATTTGACGCAGAGCAAGTTCCTAAAACATGGGACAGCCTGTTGCAATCTCCTGATTCAAAGTGCATTCCAAATATTATTTCTCAGAACACTATGAGCATGTGAAATGTATGACCTAATGGAGATGTGGTTCATTTCCAGCTTGGGATAATTAAATGTGCTAGAGACATGATGTAATTTCATGTTAATCCCATCACTGCTTCCTTATCCGGTTCAAGAGTGCGAAATCTGAAATTAGTGACAGTAACAGCAGGTAGTTGCAGATTGGGGGCCTTGGGGTTGAAACCCATCACAGGCGGTGCCAATAGGAAGTAGCTTTTTATTGCCCCAGTTAATGCTATGTGTGAAACAGGATGTCTTTTGCCCGTCACATAGTTGGTTGGAGTTATTAACATGTGTACATAGTTCTCAGCTATTGCAAAGGTCAGAGTTATGAAAGATGATGGTCTTTGCACTCCAGTTTGAAAAAACTTAATTTGTAATATGATTGGGCAGAGGGCTTCTGTGATAGGTTTATAGAAGCATCTTTTCAGGCTTGTCGTTACACCTGAACAGGTTGAGTGAACTACAGCGATGTGATGTTTATATGGCCCCACATTATAGTTCTATCACTTAATGTGTGTTTTTACATTGATTGTATGAACCTCTTAATCAACCAGTACACTCCTGGTCCAAGAGGTCATAGGATCCCAGAGATGTGCAGCATGGAAACTTGGCCCATATCCTTTGCAACTGTCATGATTTATATACCCATGCAGATGCCTTTTAAATGCTGTAATTGTACCAGCCTCCACCACTTCCTCTGGCAGCTCATTCCATATATATACCACCCTTTGCGAGGAAAAAATTGTCCCTTTTTTTTATATCTTTCTCCTCACCCTAAATCTATACACCCTATTTCTGGACTTCCCCACCCCAGGGAAAAGACCTTGTCTACTTACCCTATCAATGTCCTTCATGGTTTTATAAACCTCTATAATGTCACCTCTCCGTCTCTGCTTCCAGGGAAGACAGCACAAGACTATTCAGCCTCTTTGTTTTTGGACTGGGTTAATAAACGTTTGCTGTACCTAGGATTGGGCAGTGTTGTCATGGTTTCAGGAAAGGGATATCATGTTGCATAAATTTGCTTTTAAAAGGTGTAACCAACGAGTTAGATAAAGGGGAACCAACAAAGAACAGTACAGCACAGGAACAGGCCATTTGACCTACTAAGACTGCACCAATACAATGCCTTTCTAAACTAAAAGCCTTTTGCTGCCATCCGATCATATCCCTCTATTCTCTGCCTGTTCTTGTATCTGCCAAAATGTCTCTCAAATGCATATCTGCTTCTACCAACACCTCTGACAGTGCATTACAGGTGCTTGCTATCCGCTGCGTTTTGTTTTGAAAAACTCACATCTCCTTTAAACTTCCTCATTTCACCACACACTGATCTAATAATTGATTTGGAGATGTCGGTGTTGGACTGGAGTGTACAATGTTAAAAATCACACATCAGGTTATAGTCCAACAGGTTTAATTGGAAGCACACTAGCTCTCGGAGTGCCGCTCCATCGGGTGATTGTCAATCACCTGATGAAGTAGCGTCGCTCCGAAAGCTACTGTGCTTCCAATTAAACCTGTTGGACGATAACCTGGTGTTGTGATTTTTTAACCTAGTAATTAACATTTCTACCCTGGGGGGGAAAAAAGACTCTCCCCTAATCCATTCTATCCAATTTTCTATTCCAATTGTCAGGTCGCACCTCGGCTTTTGATGTTCAAGTGAAAACAAACCAAACTTGTTGAATCTCTCCAAGTTAATATCCTCCAAACCAAGCAATATCCTTGTAAGCCTTTTACTATATCCTCTTCAAAGCCTCTACAACCTTCCTATGGTGTGACAATTGGAACTATATGCAATATGGTTAAAAACAATGACTGCAGATGCTGGAAACCAGATTCTGGATTAGTGGTGCTGGAAGAGCACAGCAGTTCAGGCAGCATCCAAGGAGCAGCGAAATCGATGTTTTGGGCAAAAGCCCTTCATCAGGAATAAAGGCGAGAGCCTGAAGTGTGGCGAGATAAGCTAGAGAAAGTAGCATAGAGTACAATAGGTGAGTGGGGGAGGGGATGAAGGTGATAGGTCAGGGAGGAGAGGGTGGAGTGGATAGGTGGAAAAGGAGCTAGGCAGGTCGGACAAGTCCGGACAAGTCAAGGGGACAGTGCGGAGCTGGAAGTTTGGAACTAGGGTGAGGTGGGGGAAGGGGAAA
Source organism: Chiloscyllium plagiosum (assembly GCF_004010195.1). Taxonomy (NCBI): domain Eukaryota; kingdom Metazoa; phylum Chordata; class Chondrichthyes; order Orectolobiformes; family Hemiscylliidae; genus Chiloscyllium; species Chiloscyllium plagiosum. Next base: position 277,464 of record NC_057719.1, on the reverse strand, counting down.
TGAGGAAACTGTTGAAGTCCACATTGATGCCCTGGGGTTGAAGTGTTCCGAGGCAGAAGATGAGGCGTTCTTCCTCCAGGCATCTGGTGGTGAGGGAGCGACGGTGAAGGAGGCCACCACCAGGGATATATTTCCCTCCCTACCCCTTTCTGCCTTCGCAAAGACCGTTCCCTCCGTGACTACCTGGTCAGGTCCATGCCCCCCTATACCCACCCTCCCATCCTGGCACCTTCCCCTGCTACTGCAGGAACTGTAAAACCTGCGCCCACACCACCTCCCTCACCTCTATCCAAGGCCCTAAAGGAGCCTACCACATCCATCAAAGTTTTACCTGTACATCCACTAATATCATTTATTGTATCCATTGCTCCCGATGCAGTCTCCTCTACATTGGGGAGACTGGGCGCCTCCAAGCAGAGCGCTTTAGGAAACACCTCCGGGACACCCGCACCAATCAACCACACTGCCCCGTGGCCCAACATTTCAACTCCTCCTCCCACTCTGCCGAGGACATGGAGGTCCTGGGCCTCCTTCACCGTCGCTCCCTCACCACCAGATGCCTGGAGGAAGAACGCCTCATCTTCTGCCTCGGAACACTTCAACCCCAGGGCATCAATGTGGACTTCAACAGTTTCCTCATTTCCCCTTCCCCCACCTCACCCTAGTTCCAAACTTCCAGCTCAGCACTGTCCCCATGACTTGTCAGGAGTTGTCCTACCTGCCTATCTCCTTTTCCACCTACCCACCCTCTCCTCCCTGACCTATCACCTTCATCCCCTCCCCCA
>NC_057719.1:273049-276593 GCF_004010195.1 Chiloscyllium plagiosum | reverse complement strand
TGAAACTTTATTGCTGGAACAGCACAGCAGGTCAGGCAGCATCTAGGGAACAGGAGATTCGACGTTTCGGGCACAGGCCCTTCTTCAGGAATGAGCAGAGAGTGTTCAGCAGGAGAAGATAAAAGGTAGGGAGGAGGGACTTGGAGGAGGGGCGTTGGAAATGTGATAGGTGGAAAGAGGTCAAGGTGAGGGTGGTGGGTCGGAGTAGGATGGAGGCGGAGAGGTCAAGAAGAAGACTGCAGGTCAGGAAGGCGGTGCCGGGCTGGAGGGATCCGGCTGAGACAAGGTGGGGGGAGGGGGGATGAAGAAACTGGTGAAGTCCAAGTTCATCCCCTGCGGTTGGAGGGTTCCCAGTCGGAAGATAAGACGCTCCTCCTCCGACCGTCGGGTTGTTGTGGTTTGGCAGTGGATGAGTCCAATGACCTGCATATCCTCGGTGGAGTGGGAGGGGGAGTGCTAATTTTTATACCCAACCCTGACCACTACAAAGGCAAGAATGCCATATGCCTTCATGGCCACCTTATCCACTTCTGCTGCCACTATCAGGGAACTCTGGACCTGTAAGCCTAGATCCCCTTTTGTTAATGCTTCTAAGGGTTCTGCTATTTACTGTATACTTCTCTCCCGCATTAGATCTTCTAAAATGCATCATTTTGCACTTACCCAGATTAAATTCTATTTGCCATTTCTCCATCTAAGTTTCCAGATTATCTGTTTCCTGCTGTATCCTCTGGCAATCCTCCACACTATTGCAGCTGCCCCAATCTTTGTTGTATTTGCAAACTTACTAGTCAGACCACAGACATTCTGTAGGAGCAATTTACTGTAGACGTTGGAGTCTATACTGAAAGCAACAAATGCTGGAGATCATAGCGGGTTAGCCAGCATCCATGGAGAGAGAAAGCTGATGTTTCAATTCTAGACAATTTTTCATCAGAGCTGAAGTGAAGTGACTTTACTTCACCTCCCATAAAGTCATTTAGACTTGACGTTAGCTTTCTTTGTCCAACCTGACTTTATTGTATCTGTGGTCTCCTCTACATCAGAGAAACTGAGTGCAAAGTCGCAGAGAAGTTCAAGGAATGTTTATGGTCTGTACGCTCCAATCAACTCTATCTTCTCGTCGCCATCCATTTGAACTCCCCCAATGGCATGTCCATCCTGGGCCGCCTCCACCATTAACACAAGGCCATGTGCAAACTGGAGGAAGAAGCCTCTGAAGCTTACAATCACATGGCCTTGACATGTGAATGCGCCCTCTGATGCTACCTAGGCAAGCATTAGGGAGACTTAACAGCTGGTTCTTTCTGCTGGTGTCATAACTGGTGACCTCTTAGAAGCTGCAATTTAGCAAGCTTTAATATAGGGGATTTGGTGGGGGAGGTGCTTGGACTTTCCAGATTTCATGAAATATCAAATAAGTTCACTATTATCCTATGTGAATGATTAGGCTTGCCAGGACCCAAGGTCAGTTTGGCTGGACATGGAGGCCTCCCAGTCAAAATTACCCCCTTATTAATTAGTTTATGGACAAGATGAGGGCTGTTATGGAGCATTGCAAAAACCCGATTGTCCTTAACACGGTTAAAGTGTGGAGAATGATGTGACAAAGTGAGGGCAATTTATATAAAACTTCCCTTCCTACTCCCAGGAATGCCAGGATTTCGACCAGAATCAGTGGATTCTGGCTCTTGGTTCTGGGGAGTCTAGAGGAGTTTCCTATTTGGGAGTCTCATTTGAGGGGGAGATCATGATGTCTTTCAATCAGCTGAGCCAGAAATGTGAATTGTCCAGTAGGGACCGCCTTTCATTATTTTCAGATTGGGGACTTTATACCGAAAAAGACTACATTACTGGTTAATCCCTATAAGTCTGATGTGGAGAGGAGAGTACTTCGGTCCACAAGTATTCTCTTGATTGGGACCCTCTACCACTTACTAAGAGGTAGTGCCTTGAAGGACATTGAACGGCTCTGTGGGATCTGGACTCAGGAATTTTGGGTGGAGATCTCGTCAGAAGCATGGGGAGCCGTTTGGGAAAATGTGAGGAAGATGTCAATTTGTAATAGGATGCAGGCTGTGCACCTGAAGGTTCTCCAGAGGGGCTTGTGAAACTTTAAAAAGGAATGCCTCCAATGTGTCTCAAATGTAAAACAGATATTGTTGCTATATAGTGCCCCAACAAGAGTGAGTGTTTTGGAAGGGATCTTGGGGACAGAGGTCAAGGTAGATTCAGTGTCCCTCCACTTGGCTCTGCCGAATTTGCCCTTGTTAGATGTGTATGGGAAGAAACTGTTTTTTAATGTTCTTTCATATTATGTGAGGAAGAACATTGATCAGCTGGGTATTGGAAAATCCCCTAGGACTTTTGGGATGGCATAGGTTAGTTATGGAACATATCCCCCTAGACTTCCTTTCAAGTATGGTGCACCAGAAAACGGAACGCTTTTGTATGACATGGCAGCCCTCTTTGAATTATATGAACAGGCTTGTTGGCTATATTGATTAGGGTCTTTGTGTAACCATGAGGGCTGTGTCTGCTGGGCTGGGGGCCCTTGAGAGGAAGAATCCCAAATAAATATGGGTATGCCAACTGATTCTCCTAGGATGGGGAGATTTGGTGTTGCGCTGAGTGCTGTAATTTAATTTAGTTCAATCTACTTTAATTTGGTTTAGTTTTTGTTTCCTTTTTTTTTGAATTGTGGTATGGGTGGATTTATTTTCTTGTGTTTGTGAAGTAGAGTAGTAGTTCATTATTGTTGTTATAGCATTAAGATTAACTGGAAGCAGTCACAATCCAGACCACTCAAATGTAAGAAACCTGCAAGGAAGCAGGGTGGCCTGCTAGTAAGACGGAGACTCCACCCACACCCCAACTTACTCCTAACAAATGTACAATCTCTGGAGAACAAGATGGACAAATTTTTAGATCATGGCTCAGCTTCCAGCGTGAACTGTAGGACTGCTGTGCACTCTGCTTCACAGAAACCTGGTTCAGCCCATCCATTCCTGACTGTGCACTTCAGGCTGATGGATTTTCTATCTGTTGTATGGACCATACAGCATCCTTGGTAAGACAAAGGTTGGAGGGGTTTGCTCTTTAATCAACTTGTAATGAACACACATTGTAACCCTGGGCTGCTCCTTCTCCCCAAATCTTGAATTTCTCACCATCAAATGCTGCCCGTTCTATCTACCACAGGAATTTCCCGCTGCTATACTACTAACTACTGTGTACATACTGCCACAAGCAAAGGTTGAGGAAGCTCTGGATGTGCTGTACTCCCCCACTAACACCCTGAAGACGGAACACCCCGTGGCCCTGTTTATTGTAACCGGTGAGTTCAATCAAGCCAATCTAAGGAAGGTGTTGCCCAAGTACCACCAGAACATTACCTGACCCACCAGGGGCCCAAACATTTTAGACTACTGCTACACCACTGTGAAAGTTGCTGACTGGTCCATCCCCCACCCTCATTTGGGGAACTCTGACCACAATGCTGTGCTTCTCCCAGCTTGTAGGCAAAAGCTCAAGCAGGAGACCT
>NC_057719.1:247009-273004 GCF_004010195.1 Chiloscyllium plagiosum | reverse complement strand
ACCCCCACTCCCCCACACACTCCCCCCCCGTGGATATAGGTCCTGTGCTGGTTGGAGGAGGCAGAGGATCCACTCCAGGGCTGTCTGGGATCAGCTGGTTGGGTTGTGTTCAAGCAGTCCGCAGGTACCTTGGACAAGTATGCTACCACCATCAGACTTTATCAGCAAGTGTGTGGAGGACTGCATACCGAGGAAGTCAGTCAATCCGGGTGTTACCCAGTAGGAAACCCTGGATGAATTAGGACATACAGAACCTGCTTTTTTTAAAAAAAAAAAAAACGTGTGAGGCCTTCAGATCAGGAGACCCACTCAAATATAAGGAATCCAAGTGTGACCTTCACAGAGCCATTAAGACAGGCAAGGACCAATACCGATCCAAACTCGAGACCCAGACAGACACTCGCCGACTATGGCAAGGACTGAATGACATCACAGGTTCTAAAAAGAGACAGTGCAAGATAGCAGACGATGACCCATCCCTCCCAGATCATCTCAATGCCTTCTATGCTCGCTTTGAGCAGAAGTTTGACAGAGCGGTAACACCTATTCTGACAAGTCCTGACGAACCTATCCCAACTGTCACTGCATCAGAGATCAGATCAGTTTTCCTTCATGTGAATCCCAAGGAAAGCGATGGGACCAGACGGAGTACCAGGCCGTGCACTCGGAGCATGCGCAGATCAACTGGCAGTGGTCTTCTTGGACCTGGAAAAATGGTGCGCTGAGAACAATCTCTGTCAATGCCGACAAAACCAAGGAACTCATTATTGACTTTCGGCAGAGGTGGAACAAGTGGAGAATGTCAAGCTGCTGGGAGTGGCCATCCACAACAAGCTTTCTTGGACTCCTGTGGATGCACTGGTTACAAAGGCCCAACAATGTCTCCTCTTCCTCAGGCAGCTGAGGAAATTTGGCATGACGGTGAATACCCTTGCCAATTTTTATAGGTGCACCATCGAGGGCATTCTGTCTGGATGTATCGCTACCTGGTATGGTAACAGTACCATTCAAGGTCAGAGACTGTTACAGAGAGTGGGAATTCGGCCTGGACAATCACAAAGGCCAACCTCCCATCTATAGAATGCATCTACTAGTCGGTTTCGAAACAGTTTCTACCCTACTGTTGTTTGAATATTGAATAGAGACTCAGCTCCTAGTATTCACCTGTACCTGTGTTTTTGTTATGCTGCTGTTTATCTATTATTTACTTATTTATGCTATTTAACTCTGTGATCTTCCTGTATTGCTCTCAAGACACAGGTTTTCATTGTACCTTGGTACACGTGACAATAAGTTCAATTCAGATTGTAATACTATTTTATAGTAACTTTATAATTTTGTAAAAAAAAAAAAAAAAAATCCTAAATCTTTTTCAATAAAAGGCAAAAAAGTGAATGGGTGAGAAACGACTGAATCTGGATACTCAGGAATTTGTATGTGGAATGAAGTTGTTTTACCCCATACGTATGTTTATTGAAAGGGGTTGCAATGTGAGAATGAAAAGTGGGTGGTGGGAGTGAGAGAAAGATGTCAGAGTGCAGTAAAGACTGAGAATATTGTCTGTCTCTTCAAGCAACTTTGAGTAAAATGAGCTTGTACTCACTGAAGTTTAGAATAAGATATCTTATTGTGAAGGTAAAATTGAGAGAGAGTTTACTTAGACAATTTTTTTTAAAAAGCTTATGCTAAATGTTGAGCATTGTTGCTCCTGGTTAGTGAATCCAGAGCTAGGAAGCCTACTTTGAGGATATAACAATTCTGGGCTAAGATATAGAATTCCTTGACTTTCCTGAATCTTCTGAAATACTCTACCCCAAGGACCCATGGCTGCTCAGACATTGAATATATTTAAGGCTCAGATGGATAAGTTGTTGGGGAGGCAATGGCCTAGTGATATTATTGCTAGACTTTTAATCCAAAGACCTGGGTAATATTCTGTGGATCTGTGTTAAAATCCCACTCTAGTAGATGATGATATTTGAATTCAGTATTCTGAAATATTAAAAATCTTGAATTAAGGCTCAAGTGATCACTGGCAATTTTCAGGAAAACCCAGCTGGTTCTCTAATGTTCTTTTGGAGAAAGAAACCTGCCACCCTTACCTGGCCTACTTGTGACTCCACATCTGCAGTGGTGTGCTTGACACTTACTGTCCATCCCTGATTGCTCAGAGGACATTTATGTGCTGGCTGAGCCAGCAAGAGACATATCCCACAAATAAATTTGAAAAAAAATCAAGGGATATGGGAATAGGATAGGAACTGGACTTGAATTTAATGATTAATCTTGTGAATGTCAGAGCAAGCTCAAGGGGCCAAATACCTAATTGTCCAAATACCCAAGCTTGCGGTAAAGCTTTGAAATTATTGGAGACGGGGGAAGGAGCGGGAAACCGGGATAGAGGAACTTGATAAACTCTTCGTTCGTTTATTCATTCGTTATTTGTTTTGTCTGAAACAGGTATTAAAAACTATTCCAACTGGCCGACAATACCTCAGATCTACTTTGACGGTGAATTTGTGGGTGGTTGTGATATCCTACTACAGATGCATCAGAATGGGGACCTCGTGGAGGAACTGAAGAAACTTGGCATCCGCTCTGCACTTTTAGATGCTGAGAAAGAGGACAAAAAATAGAATAATCAGTGCCCAGAATCAACTGGACTGTAGTCTGAGGATGGCGTTGCCAGTTTTATATGAAGTATTACTGTGTCGCCAAGCGGATCTTGAAGAAAGCTGGAGTAGGAGCCCATTAGAGGCTGGTGTTTATACATGAATGATACTCTCTCCTTCGTCCTTTTGGACCCAACAATCATAGCCCTCGTGGACAAAACAAAATGGTAAAGGAGGTTTAAACAGCAGATCGTACAATAGTGGTTTTTTTAATGCCTTGGATTTTTAATCAGTTAATAAAATGTATTATGTGATTTTTCCTTTAAAATTTGACAGCTGTTTTGAGAGGTGCTTAAAGCCAGTCTATGAACAAGGTCATGCATTACCATTACTCCCTCTGTAGAACCATACTCACTCTTACTGATGTTTTAGTTGGTAATGTATTGTTCTCCAGCCCTTTGCCCACAATACTCTGGTGGTTGAAGGTACCCTGTAACCAAGGGCATTTGCAACACTGTCAACCTGGCCATTTACAAAATTGCCTACAGTTTCTTACCAATGGACAGTCTGTTTTCTATTCTAATTCCAAGGCATTGGCTTATGATGAAATCACATTGATGCAATTGTTCTACTAACTTTGGTGTAGAGAGATCTTTAGTCTGTTTCTAACTCCGTGCTGTATCTTCCATAAGTGTTTGGGGACAGTACTGTACTCGAATAATTTCTTGAGTTGGAAGCTGGTTTTGAGGTTCACTAAATGACCCAATATTTTATGGATTTTGAAAAATTGAGAAATGGTCTTGATCTTCAAGAATGCTTAGAGTAGATACTCAGGAGGTTTACTTGACTGCACCTGAAATGAAAGGGTTGTCTAGTGAGGAAAAGTTGTACAGGCCAAACTTGCATCACCTGGAGTTTGGAAGAGCAACTTGATTGAAACACCTTGAGGGGAATTATGGCTAAGAGAACCCATTTCACCACTTAATTGGCAGCTAGTTTCCACGTCTACTTCTCTTTCACCCCCATTAGCAATGCCTTTGTCTTATGCACCTCTGCACCTCCACACCATTCTTCCTCCTCTGCCTCTGTCAAAAGTATAAAATCCACCATTTTTCCCAACCCTTTTCAGCTCTGAGGAAGAGTTGTATTTGATTCAAAATTTGGAGATGTCAGTGTTGGACTGGGGTGTACAAAGTTAAAAATCACAACACCAAGTTATCGTCCAACAGGTTTATTTGGAAGCACTGGCTTGCGGAATGCTGCTCCTTCATCAGGTGGTTGTGGAGTATAACATTGTAAGACACAGAATTTATAGTGAAAGTTTACAGTGTGATGTAACTGAAATTATATATTGACAGTCTCTCATCTTTTAGAATGACCATGTTGGTTTCAGTTCTTTCACATGTAAATCGCAAAACTTTTCTTTTAAAAAGTTACATTCTCAAGTGAACTTCAACAATTGGTGTCATGTCGGCCCTGATAATGCATTGAAGGTGTGAGGTGCCCTGTGTGAGACTGTGCCACAATAGTCAGACTGATTTTTAATCAAATGGGCACCTCACTGTACTGCAAACCCACAGATAACTGTACACTTCTCCAGCTTCCACCCGAAACATATTAAAACAGCCATCCCCTATGGGCAAGCCCTCCGCATACACCGGATCTGTTCAGCTGAGGAGGAACACGACGGGCACTTGGAAGTACTCAACGATGCCCTCATAGGAACAGGGTAAGATGCTCAACTCATTGACCGCCAGTTCCGATGTGCCACAACGAGGAACCATAAATGACCTCGGGAGACAGACACCGACAGGATACCCTTTGTTGTCCAGTACTTCCCAGGAGCCAAAAAACTACGCCATGTTCTTTGCAGTCTGCAACACATTATCAATGAGGATGAGCACCTCCCAAGACCTTCCCCACACCTCCACTGCTTGCTTTTAAACAACCATCAAACCTCAAACAGATCATTGTTCATAGCAAACTGCCTAGCTTTCAGGACAATACATGCAGTGTCTACCGTGACAAGGTTGTACGAAGAGTCAAAATATCAACATGGATGCCACCATTACATGTGGGGACACCTCACACCATGTCTCGCAGGTACTCTTGCGACTCAGCCAATGTTGTCTATCTCATACGCTGCAGGCGAAAATGCCCTGAGGCATGGTACATTGCCGAAGCTTCCGCTTGGTTTCACCAATGGATGAATGGACACTGCACAACAATCAACATACAGGAGTGTTCCCTCCCACTCGCAGAACACTTTAGTGGTCTGGGACATTAAACCTCTGACCTTCGGGTGACTGACCTTCAAGGTGGATTTCAGGGCTGGCAACAACGAAAAGTGGCCAAGCGGAGGCTGATAGCCAAATTCAGTACCCATGGGGATGGCCTCAACCGGGACCTTGGGTTCATGTCACACTACAGCTGGCCCTATTGCACTGTACACATGCAGACCCTCTGTCATACGCTCATGCAGAATCGCACCCACCCACACAAGTTTGTGGGCTGAATTTCTATTTGCAGAATTACATTTTACTTTGCCCAAAAGCTGCATGAATCCCTGTAAGATTCTATAAATCAATTTTTTAGATTAGAATCCGTCTGACCATTGTGGTACAGACAGCCTCACACAGGGCAGCTTGCACCTTCAATACATTATCAGGGCTGACACGACCTCCATTGTTAATGTTCACTTGAGAATGTAACTTTTAAAAAATTTTGCGATTTACATATGAAAGAACTGAAACTAATATGGTCATTCTAAAAGATGAGAGACTTGACAAACAATCTAGGACTTTTTCATTATATAATTTCAGTTACATTATACTGTAAACTTTTGCTATAAATTGTCTTACAAACTTATACTCCACAACCACCTGATGAAGGAGCAACGCTCCGAAAGCTAGTGCTTCGAAATAAACCTGTTGGACTATAACCTGGTGAGGTGATTTTTTTTTTAACTTGATTCAAAATGTTGATATTCTTTCCCCACAGTTAATGTCAAACCTGCTGAATTTCTCCCAATGTTTTCAGATTTCTAGTCTTTGGAATATATTTGTTTTATACAAGATACTGAAGTGTCTTGACATAGATGAGTCCCATGCTTAAAATAGAAAGAAATTATTTCTTCCTGAGAGTTGGGAATCTTTGGAACTCCTCAAAAGGCAGTGTGGGATTGGGCCTTTTGAATATTTTTAAGGCAGATGTAGGTTCTTGGTAAGCAAGGAGGTGAAATGTCATTTGAGGATTGGTGAGAATGTGGAGCAGGCTTGTGGAGGCTGATTGGCCTTCAGCATCTAATTTGTATGTTTCATGGCTGAAAAGCTGGTTTCCTTGTTGTCTGGAGCTGTAGTGAATGGATGAGAGTCCTCTTCCTGTCCCACAGACCCCTTTACCCATTTCCAGCACCTCCCTTCACATTCGATCCCTCCCTCTGGCCTTTTACCTGTGCTTGATCTGTTCATTGAGAACTGGTGACTTGATATTAGTCGCCTTGATTTCTGTGTCCCCATTACCTATTCCAACCGATCTTCCTCAGAACTGACTGCACTCCATGTTCTCAGATCCAATCTTTGCAATCAAGCCAGCCACCAAGGGTGGTGCTGATGTTGTCTGGCAGACTGACCTCTACATTGCAGAGGCTGAGTGCCAGCTCTCATACCACCACCTATCTCCCCAGGACCCTATCATGGGATACCAGGCTATTTTGCCCACTCACGTCACTAACCTTATTTCATCTGCCTCCAAATTCATCTCCCAATCTCTCTCAGCTCACTTCTACCTCCTTGCCAAAATCCACAAACAGAGCTGCCTGAACAGACCCATTGTTTGCTCCTGCCCCACAGAACCCATCTCTTCCTACCTTGATTCGCTGTTTTCTCCCCCCTTCCAGCTCCTTCCCACTTACATCTGCGATTCCTCTGACTTTCAGTGTCAGAATTTCCAGGTTGTGTCTCCAGCCACCAGCTCTTTACCATGGGCATGTAATCCCTTTTACATGTCCATTCTCCAGCAGGATGATCTCTGGGCTCTTTGATTCTTCCTGGAATAAAGGCCAAACCATCCCCATCCATCTTCCACTCCCCCGAGCGACTTCTCTTTTAACTCCTCTTTCTTACTTCAGTGAAAGGTGTGGCCATGTGTTCCTAGATGACTCCACATTAGGTTTTCCAATTTCAAATAACCTCCCTCCCCATCCCCTGACTCCCTACTCAGCCCCTTCCCCTCCCTTCCATTCCTCCCAGCCACCAACCGATTCATTCCTCCCATTGACCAACCAGGTCATGCCCTCTACCTGTCTTCACCTATCCCCACTTCACCACCCTACCTTGCCACTCCTATTATCTGCAGGGACCCCCACACCCATCCCCAGTCCTGAAGAAGGGTTACACCCAAAACATTGACTTCTCTACCACCTGATGCAGCCTGACTATGACTGTCTGTTCGGGTATATCGATGATGTCATCTGTGCTGCTTCCCCTTCATCTAGAATTGGAAAAGTTTTCTATTTCGCTTCCAATTTCTACCCAACACACGCTCCTTCGCCTGGTCCATCTGACTCCTCCCTTCCCTTCCTTGACATCTGTTTCCGTGTCTGGGGATAGGCCAGCTGCCAACTTCCACTATGAATTTAGAGTCCCACAGTTACCTGGACTATACATCCTCACACCCTGCTTCCTGTAAAGAATCTATTCCATTCTCCCATTCCTCTGTCTGTCACATTGGTTCTGATGCCAGTTTTGACAAGGGGTCCTCTGTCTTCCTCAACTGAGGATTTCCCAGCACTGTGGTTGACAGGGCCATCAGCTGGTTCCAAACCATCTCCACTTTGACCTTTTATCCCTGGTCTTCCCTCCCACAGCAGCGATAGTGTCCCCTTCATGTTCACCTCCCATTCTCACCGCCATCCACATCCAGAAGTTCATTAGCTGCCATTTACACCACCTCCAGAGGGATGCCACCGCCAGACACACGTTCCCTTCCATTGTCAGCCTTTGGCAAGGTCCATTTCCTCCGGAACACCATGGTCTACTACTCCTTCACTCCCAACGCTTCCCCCACCGACCCACAGCACCTTTCCCTATAACAACAGAAGGTGTATAAGTAGGTGCCTACTTTGCAGAACGCCTATGTTCTGTCTGCAAAGCTGACCTTGAGCCTCTAGTTGCCTACCACCTCAGCACACCACTGTTCCCTGGCCAATATGTCTGTGTCAGGGCTGCTGCAGTTATCGAGCAAAGTTCAGCAAAAACTGGAAGAAGAGCACCTTGATTTTCTGCTTGTGGATTCTGCAGCCTTCTGGCCTCCATACTGAGTTCAAAGATGTTAGGGCTTGAAGCACCTTCATCCATGTTCTTACCCCCCCCCCCCCCCCCACATAGCAGGTCTTGTCATCACATTGGCTGCTACCACAAAACCCATTGTCAGCTTCTAATCGTCCCCATTAGCAACTATTCATTCTCTTCGGCTAACCTTTACCTATTTCTTTTTATGCCCAATATTTTTCCATCTGGACTCTATCTCCACCTGTTGTGTATTACCGCCTAAGCCCTACCAAAGCCTAATCTGCATAAATACCAACCTTTTCCTAGCTACCATCAATTCTAAAGGGTCACTGGATCCAAAATATTATCTCTGCTTTCTCTCCACAGATGCTGCCAGACCTGAGTTTTTCCAGCAGTTTCTGTTTTGTTTCTGATTTCCATTGTTCTTTCAGGTTTTAATAAGATGAAGCAACTCTAGAGGATGCATGCTAAATAGTAGAAGCAATAGGGATAAGTGATTTCACAGTCATTGGATCAGATCATAACTCTGGGGTTGTCACATCCTGTTAATGGTGGTGGAAGTTATACAGTGAGCCAGAGAGGGGAGTGAGGGAGAATTCTTCACTAATTTTCATAACCAGCACAAAAAAAAGTGGTTAACCTTTTTCATGACATCTCCTTCAATGACCTTCCCTTCACCATAAGATCAGGTATATGAATATTCACTGTTCATATTATTCAATGCTGAGCATCATGTGCGACTCCTCCGATACTGATATACAATATGTAGATAGACTGGAGCAAAATCCTAGTTTTATTGACAAATGGAAAGTAATATTTGTGCAAAACATGTACCAGGTAATGATGGTTTCAACAAGAGCATCTACCTATTGCCTCTTTCTGTTCAAAGGCATTACCATTGGTCAGTAAAGAGCTATTTCCAATCAACCCCACCGCCCTATAGCTCAACATTTCAACTTCCCGCTCCCACTCTGCTGTTCACCACCTGACGCCTGGCGGAAGAACGCTTCATCTTCCACCTCAGAACACTTCAACGCATGGCATCAATGTGGACTTCACCAGTATCCTCATTTCCCCTCCTCCCACCTCACCCCAGTTCCAACCTTCCAGCTCAGCACCGTCCCCATGACCTGTCCTACCAACCTATCTTCCTTTCCACCTATCCACTCCAACCTATCACCTCCATCCCCACCCCCATTTACCTATTGTACTCTATGCTATTTTCTCTCCCCCACCCCTTTCATTTATCTCTCCACCCTGGAGGTTCCCTGCCAGGAATATCCCATTGTAACTGTTTATTTCCTGCACCATCAATATATTTGGTATGCACATGTGCCACTGGAAGATGCATTATAGCAATTCACTAAGCCTGCTTTGACAGCATGTTCCAAACACTATCTCTACCATGCAGAGGGACAAGAGTAGCAGTTATGTGGAAAGACTGCCATCTGGAGTTTCTTGAGCAAGCTGCAGCCTGTCCTAATTTAATGAATCATAGAATCTCTACAGTGTCAATAGAGGCTGTTCAGCCTGTTTGGATCTATGCCGACTCTTCATAGACTCATAAAGATGCATTCCTCATGAAGGGCTTATTCCCGGAACGTCGATGCTACCTGACCTGCTCTGATTTTCCAGCACCACGCACTCGACTCATAAAGGTATACGGCATGGAAACAGACCCTTTGGTCCAATTCATCCATGCTGACCGGATATCCTAATCTAATGTAGTCCCATTCGCCAGTACTTGGTCCATATCCGTCTAAACCCTTCCTATTCATATATCCATCCAGGTACCTTTTAAATGATGTAATTGTACCAGCCTCCACCACTTCCTCTGGCAGCTCATTCCATATGGACACCAAACTCGATGTGAAAAGATTGCCCCTTAGCTCCCTTTAAACTTTTTCCCCTCTCACCCTAAACCTTTGCCTCCTAGTTCTGGACTCCCCCAACCCAGGAAATTGTCTATTTACCCTATCCATGCCCCTCATGATTTTTGTGGGCGGCACGGTGGCACAGTGGTTAGCACTGCTGCCTCACAGCGCCAGAGACCCGGGTTCAATTCCCGCCTCAGGCGACTGACTGTGTGGAGTTTGCACATTCTCCCCGTGTCTGCGTGGGTTTCCTCCAGGTGCTCTGGTTTCCTCTCACAGTCCAAAGATGTGCAGGTCAGGTGAATTGGCCATGCTAAATTGCCCGTAGTGTTAGGTAAGGGGTAAATGTGGGGGTATGGGTGGGTTGCGCTTCGGCGGGGCAGTGTGGACTTGTTGGGCCGAAGGGCCTGTTTCCTCACTGTAAGTAATCTAATCTAATCTAATAAGATTACCCCTCAGCCTCTGACGCTGCAGGGAAAACAGTCCTAGTGTATTCAGCCTCTCCCTACAGCTCAACTCCTCCAACCCTAGCACCATCCTTGTAAATCTTTTCTGGACCCTTTCAAGTTTCACAACATTCTTCCAATAGGAAGGAGACTAGAATTGCATACAATACTCCAAAACTGTCCTAACCAATGTCCTCTGCAGCTACAATGTTACCTCCCAACTCCTATACTCCATGGTTTGTGTAATAAAGGAAAACAAGCCAAATGCTACCTTCACTATCCTATCTCACTGTGACTCCACTTTCAAGAAACTATGAACCTGTACTCCAAGGTCTCTCTTCAGCAACACGCCGTAGGACCACACCACTAAGTGTCTAAGTCTTACCCTGATTTGACTTTCCAAAGTGCAACACCTCATTTATCTAAATTAAACTCCATTTGCCACTTATTAGCCCATCTGATCAAGATGACGTACTCTGGTGTAACCTTCTTCACTGTCCACTGCACCTCAAATTTTGATGTCATCTGCAAACTTACTAACCGTGCCTCCTAAGTGAATCCCACCCAACCCCCTCCAAACCTGCCTCTCCATCCCTGTAATCCCTGCATTAACCATGGCTAATCACTGAGTCTACACATCCCTGGACACTATGGGCAATTCAGCATAGCCAATCCACCTAACCTGCACATTTTTGGGGACTGTGAGCATAATCCAGAACATTCAGCAGAAGTTCGTGCAGACCCAACAAGAACATACAAATTCTACATAGGCTGTTGCCCAAGGTTAGAATCAAACCCAGGTCTCTGGAGCTGTGAGGCAGCAATGCCAGCCACTGCCAACCAAGCATAGAGTGTGGGGCTGAAATTTACAACCCTGAGGTTGTGTCTCATATGACTGAATTAGCCAGGCTCAACTGTATTGATATTCTTTTACTTAGGTCGAATCCTGGAGCTCCTTCTGTGACACTGATCTATTTGCATCATGTGAACTGCAGTAATTCTGGAGGTACTCAACACTTTCTCAAAGGGAAGGGCAATAAATACTGGCCTTGCAAATGATGTCCACTTTACAGTTTTTCAAAAAAAATTAAGATGGTGGGGGACCATCTTGATGTCCTTCTGAGGCCCCCGGTGTCAGATGTCCGTCTTCAGGCAAGTTGATTCATTCCATTGATGTCAAAAAATGGCTGAGTCATTGGACTTTTAAAAGTATTCTTTCACTGGACTGTGGGTGTACCCAAGTGTTATCAGAGTTGCACACGCCTAAACGATTATTCCTTTTCACTTCTGATCTGTGCCTCGGAAATGGTGAATAGGCTTTGAGAAAAAAGGTAAGTTGTATGTCACAATTCCCAGTCTTAGCCTGAGTACAGCATCCTGTCTGAAATACTCACCCACTTGGGCTGTGCTCCTGCCCATGCTGTTCCAGCACAGTTAGAACATTGGCATCCAACAATGCTTGGCATTTCTTTTCTTCAAAAAGTAAGGCAAATCCCATCATGACAATTCTGCACCATCAGACTACACTTGATCATAGCATAGTCAGTGGAAGCAAGGGTAGATCATGTATTCTTGATCTGCTATTCAATATGTTCTTAGGCTGCAACTCCATTTTTCTGCCCACTCCCCATTTACCTTAATATGCTGCGTCAACAAATATCTATTTATCTCAGCCTTGAATATATTTGACTATGGAGCAGCATCTAGATTCTTATTTATAACATTCAACCGCATCACTATTGCAAAATACCTTATCGTCAACATTGTAGGACTTACCATTTAGCAAAAGGCATAGGATATGGGCTGGGTGCTGGCAAGTGGGACTAGATTGGGTTGGAATATCTGGTCGGCATGGACGGGTTGGACCAAAGGGTCTGTTTCCGTGCTGTACGTCACTATGACTCTAAAATTTACACAGTCTCATTCAACATTGGCTGCAAGAATAGGACAGAAGCTAGGAATTCTGCAGTGAGTAACTCGCCTCCTGACCTTGAGTCATGCCTACCATCCATCCAGTATCATAATGGAATATTCTCACATGCCTGGATGAGTGCCTCTCCAACAACGTCAAGAAACTTGATGCCATTCAGGACAAAGCAGCCTGCTTAATTGGTACTGCATTCATCAACTTCAACTTCCACTTTCTTTACCAGTAATGTACAGCATGAGTAGGTACTACCTACAAAATTCACTACAGCTACTCAGTGATGCTCTTTTGGGCAATACTTTAAACAAAACACCAACTGCAGGACAATTACGAGTGGGTGCCTGCCCTTGAACTAATAGTAAAATGTTTAACGGAAAGTATCAGGTTTTAATAGAATAGCAAGTATCAGTCCAAAAATCAGTGATGTGAGTAATTTAATAAAAGCAGGAAATGAACTGTCAAGGTTTTAAAGTGCCATTATGATGGATCAGGATCCTAAATTACTTATGGACATATTGAACCTTTGGAATATGAAGTTTTGTTTTTTTAAAAAATAATTGCACACCTAGTTTGGTTGACTAGCTCGTAATGTAACTTCTAACAATGGAATTTACCGACTGCTGAACTACTCCTTGTGTGAATCACTGAATATCGCACCTTGTAAGATGCTAAGGGTGCTTCAAAGAGAAACTTCAAAAGGCAAAGGTGTAAGACAATCCTCTTAGAAAAACATCTGTGGGTTACATTCCAGACTCTGGATGTGAGACAAACAACAGGTTTGTGTTTTACCCTTCAAAAGGAGGGATTAAAGCCAACTGCAGTTCTTGAGCTGTGTTAAATATTCATCACGGGGAAATCGATCATCAATTTTTGGGACCACACCCTTCAACGGAAGAGATTGAAGTTCTCAGCCAAGGGCTGTATTTCTGCCCCACCACTATAATGGACCCCATTGGTCTTGCAGCAGACACAGAGGAATTCATCAGACGAATGAGACTCTGGGAATTCTTCCAAGAGGTCAGCAGTCAGCAGTGATCCCAATGAACCCACCGAGGAACCAGAACAATCATCAGAGAGATCTGTAGAGAAGCGACCAAAGAAGACTGCTGCCCTGGGTTTGATATGTTTGCTCAAACCATTAGAAAATGTGTGAACGCCAGATTCATCAGCTGCACCCACAGGGTAGAGCAAAACATCACCCGATCACAACACAACGCTATTCATGCTGTCAAGACCAATCGCGACATTGTCATCAAACCAGCCGATAAAGGAGGAGCCATCGTCATTCAGAATAGAACAGAATACTGCAAGGAAGTGTTCCGACAACTGAACAACCAGAAACACTACAGGCAATTACCGGCCGATCCGACCAAAGAACACACCCATGAAGTAAACACATTGATTAAGACTTTCGATCCAGTCCTTCAGGTTCCCACGCACTCTCATCCCAGGTACTTCGCACATAGGGGACTCCTACTGCCTTCCAAGGATATACAAAGCCAACACACCAGGACGTCCCATCATATCAGGCAATGGAACTCTGTGAGCGAACGTTCCTTGCTATGTTGAAGGCATCTTGAAACCCATTGTAGAGGGGACCCCCAGCTTCTGTCACAACACTACAGATTTCTTACAGAAACTCAGCACCTATGGACCAGTCAAACCAGGAACTTCCTCATTACAATTGATGTTTCAGCACTCTACGCTAGCGTCCCCCACAATGACGGCTTTGCGGCAACAGCCTCAGTACTGAATGCCAACAACTGCCAATCTCCAAGCAACATCCTACAACTCATTCGCTTCATCCTTGACCACAACATTTTCACCCTTGACAACCAGTTCTTCATCCATCCAACAGCCGTGGGGACCAAATTTGCACCCCAATATGCCAAGAATTTCATGCACAAGTTCGAACAAGACTTCTTTGCTGCACAGGGCCTCCAACCAACACTATACACCAGATGTAGTGACAACATTTTCTTCCTCTGGACCCATGGCGAGGAGTCACTGAAACAACTACACAGTGATATCAATGAGTTTAATCCCACCATCAGACTTACCGTGGACTATTCTTTAGTACCTGTCTCATTCTCGAGCGCATGCATCTCCATCAAGGATGGGCACCTCAGCACCTCACTCTATTGCAAACCTCTGGATAGCCTCACAACGCTACACTTCTCTAGTTTCCACCCTAAACATATTAAATCAGCCATCCCCTATGGAGCGTGGAACACACTGCCTGGAAAAGTAATAGACTCGCCAACTTTAAGGGCATTGACTTTCGATGGGGTGTTACTCATGCCCCCCTACACATTAACAGCACAGACGTGGAACGAGTAGAGAGTGTCAAGCTCCTGGGAGAGGTCATCCACAACAAGCTTTCTTGGACTTTTCTTGTGGACGCACTGGTTACAAAGGCCCAACAACGTCTCTTCTTCCTCAGACAGCTGAGGAAATTTGGCATGATGATGCCAACTTTTATAGGTGCACCATCGAGGGCATTCTGTCTGGATGTATCACTACCTGGTATGGCAACTGTACCATTCAAGATCGGAGTCAGTTACAGAGAGTGGTGAACTCGGCCTGGACAATCACAAAGGCCAACCTCCCATCTGTAGAATCCAACTACCTGGCCCACTGTCAAGGAAAGGCCGCCAGCATTCTCAAAGATCCATCCCACCCTGGCAGTGTTTTTCTACAACCTCTACCATCGGGGAGAAGGTACAGAAGCCTGAACACACGCACCAGCCGGTTTTGTAACGGTTTCTACCCCACTGTTGTTAGAATACGGAATGGACTCACAAACTCTTAACATTTGCATGTACCTGTGTTTCTGTTTTTGCCGCTGTTTACCTATTATTTACTATCTATGCTACTTAACTGTGATCTGCACGATTAAGCTTTTCACTGTGCCTCGGTGCGCGTGACAATAAATTCAATTTAATTCAATTCATTTAAATGATTATTGGATAAATGATCAATGGATGAAAACGGAATAGTGTAGATTAGATTGGTTTCACAGGTCAGCACAACATCGAGGGATGAAGGGCTGTATTGCGCTGTAGTGTTCTACGTTCTAATATTCTAGTATGCAATGTAGGTTACAGTTTGAGGACAACAGTTCGCCACCCCTGTGCTGAAGACAGCGTTTCTGTCTTTCAAGCTGAAAGTTGGTCACTGTCAAAAAGGATACCGGACAGCAGAATTTCAGTTAACTTGCAAAGTCAACAACTTAAGTCAATTGTTCAATTACCAGCATCAACCAGTTGGCATCACTCAGTGTAACGGCTGCAAATTTTCCAACATCATTTTAACTTCTATCTCTATGGATTCATTTCAGATTCCTAGTCTCTGTGTATTTGTGTTGTGTAAATACTTTTTGTTGCATTTAATCACTAATAAACTCACTCTTCCTTTGATTCAAGAAAAGCTAATTAAATCAGCTCCTTTTAAAACACAAATTCATTTAATCTGGAAGTAAGGTATCCACAAGGGAACAATACTTTTTAATTAACCTTGTTGCAACCAGCCACCTACATGAATAAAGAAGGGGAACTACTTCACCGTTTCTCAGCTGGGACTATGACAATTTCGGGTGGCCCATTAATAACAACAAGGCATTGAGAACCTCGTCCACGGACTGCTCATAACATACGTCACTCTCCTTTCACCGTGGTATACTTGGCGAGAACAGGAGTGAGAAATCTGAGTCAAAGTTTATGTAGACTATATCATTAAGTATATAACATAGGATAACCTACAACTATAGGAACCGATTGATCAAGTTTTGATATTAGGCCAAAGAGGAGATAGCTTTTGAAGACAATCTGAAAGAACTGTCAGAACTGGGGAGGGAAGGAGTTTTTCATTCAGGGTCTGATGGTGTTGCTAGCTGGACCCATTTCCCTACTTGTCCTAGAGAAGGTGATAGTGCTTTCTTGAACAACTACAGTCCATTTGTTGTCTATTGGGATGCTGTACTGCCAATTACAGGGTAGTTTAAAAAGTGGGAAAGATGCCTGTTTGGCCATGTGATGGAACTGGAGCTTTTGCCATAGTTTCAAGCGACAACATACAGGGAAATGTACGATGCTACAGCAACTCTCACTCCTTGGTGTGAATTGTAATAGACCAGCAGTGTTCTTTCTGTATTATTTAAGTGGTACAGATGTAATTTGTGGCATTTGGTGATGGATGTAAACACCAGGAGTGGATCAAACAATGTGATTAACCGAACTGAACAAACTAGCTATCTGTCCTGGCTTTACCCAGCAGGTTCAGCTTCCCAAACAGGTTTTACGTTCACTTCATGGTTATGAAACAGACAACTCAGGAACTGCCATGACCTTTCCCCGCTATTTCATAAACATTGAATTGTGCCAATATCAAATCTCAGGACAGCTGGTTCTCTACTCTCCCAAATTAGAGCCTCACTAGGCAGGCGTGTTCGACTGCAATTGACACTATATTAGGAGTGAGGAGAGGTGCACTGCAGATCTTAATGGGAGAGGACCGTAATGAGTGTAAAACACAGGCAAACTCCAAAGGAATGAGACATTGATTGACCACAACAAACTGGGCTTAATTTATTAGTGATTTCTCCTTTCATAATCTCAGGACATTTCAAAGCTCTTCACAGTTGAGTAAGTACTTTTGATGTGTTGTCACTGTTACAGGGGATGCCACAGATAATGTGCACAAAGCAAGCTATTCTAACCAGCCATGTGATATTGACCACATACTCTCCTTTTAGTGATCTTAATTAAGTGACAAATATTGGACTTTAAAAAAACTCTACAGCTTCTTATCAACAAAGTGCCATTTGAGTGGGCTATTGGTTTGTCATCTCAGTTTAAAGACAGTGCAGTAATCCCTCAGAGTGCTAGCCTGTGACCTTACAAATAGTAGTAAGTATTCAAAGGCATATTTGGTATGATGCAAGTACCCCTAAAAGGCAAAGATTGTACTCATGAAACAAAGTCAACCGATGATGTAAGGAACAGTGCCAAGATAAATAAATAAAGTGGCTTTTAAAAATAAAAGCAGATCCTCTGCACTGGGAGATCTGTAAAGCACAATGAAATATACAAAGAGTGTAAAGATTGGCCTCACAGAGTACAATGGAAGATGTGGAAAATACAAGCATGAGCAGCTAGGGACCTGTACCCCACTGTGCACACCCTCAGCACTATCATGGACCCATATACTGTGAGAGTCAGCACCTTCAGGAGAGGAGGAGACCTGTACTCCAATGTGAGTCAGTAATTTCAGAAGAGATTAATTGGAGAGCTGCTTTGAATTTGGAGAGGATTCCTGCTGCTTCATGTCCGTGCTCCTCAAAGACTAGAATAGGAGATGGATCTGCATTTTTTCTGAGTTAAATTGCCAAGCCCTATCCTGGAATGAATGGGTGCTGGGCTCTGAGTGAACGTGTCAGATTCCGAGGTGAGCATTGTCAGCTTGTTCAAGATCAGCCTCAGGCACCTGGGTTGAAGTTGTGTTTCAGCTCAGCCCCAAACTAAGCAGTGCTTAACCTAAAAGTTGACACAGAAATTATTTTATACTCTAATCAGTGAGAATTGATCGCTGCATCGAGTATTTGTATTACTGTAACAAGAAGATAAAAGGAAATAAATGAGATAGAACTTGAACCTTATCAAGCAATTGCTATATAATTGCCAGGTTGTAATGCAGAACAGTAGTGTAAAAAGAGAGAGAAGCCAGGGTTTTTCTTTTTTTCATGAAACAAAGATAAGAAAAGTTTGTGGGTTATCTTGGCTTTTACTGACACAGTGTGAAAGTTTGTTTAATTTAATATGTAAATGAAGTTGTCTCTGGACAGGGGCCAAGTAAGTAGATCATTTACAGACACAATAGTGCCAAACCAAAGAGAAATCAATTCAGATATTTTCAGCGGGTGGAGCCTGCCTTGCTGGGCTGGTGTTGGCGCGTCAGTACTTCTCTCCACTCAGCACAGTCTTGCAGTGGGGCAGGAGCTCAGTGCTCAGAGCTTCAGTCCTGTCGGCAATCAGGAGTGGGATTTCAAAGCAATTCTGCTTTTAAAAAGTTAATGCATTGTATTTGTCATTTTATTACTGGGCCGTTGATAAAGTTTTCTCACGTCAGGCCCTGCTCCCCCCCCATGAACAGGGAACGGGAAGGATGTTGTCTGTAGGTTCTGCACCAACATCACAGCAAGAGGAAAGGGCTGATATCGACAATGTGAAGTGTGTGTTGCAAGGTAAGTGAATCCAGTGAAGGTGACCAGCAGGGTGGGGAGGTATAATTTTGTCTCAGGTGTTGACGCATCAGGAATATGATGGACATGAATTAACCAGCTGCTTCCTGGTTCCTGTTTGAGCGCACTCAAATTGCATTGCCTTTAACCTGTTGAGCAGTCCCAGCCATTCACACTCACAGACCACTCTTCTACATCCATGCCTTTGTCATTGAGGGTGGAGGAAAGGAAAATGGTGGAGTGGAGTATGAGGAGAGGAGACAGGAAGGGGCTGGTAGCTGAGGAAAGTAGGGAAGGTGGAGAACGAGGGTAGAGAGAGAGGGAAGCAAAACCTGCTGATTCAACCCTCCCCACCCCCTTTACCTGGAGGAATTTCTGGTTGTGAAGAAAAACTTTCAAAGTTGCTATGGTGAATCTGGTGATTTTATGTCAAATTGTGGTGATGAAGCAAATGAGATGTGTAAAGGTTGGGAACCCCAAGCAGAAAGCAGACAGGAGTGAAGGAACTGCCTGTTTTATTCCTTCCTTTCTCCAAACAAATCCTGAAGATGTGATAAAATAAGCTGCACTTTTTTGCATCCTCTGTTTTGGAGCTGTTTCTTTGTTTTTTTTTAAATGCAACCAGCTCTAATTTGCAGATTTTTTTGTTTCTACTTGTGCATTATCACACCATCATTTATTGTCTGTCCCTAATTGCCCAGAGGGCAAAAGTGAGGACTGCATATGCTGGAGATTAGAGTTGAGAGTGTGGTGCTGGAAAAGCACAGCAGATTGGGGTCCTGATGAAGGGCTTTTGCCCCAAACGTCGATTTTTCTGCTCCTCGGATGCTGCATGACCTGCTGTGCTTTTCCAGCACCAGGCCAATTAAGAATCAACCCTATTGCTGTGAGTCTGGAGTCACAGTGTGGGTCAGACCAAGAAAGGATGGCAGATTTACTTCCCTAAGGGGCATTTGTAAACCAGATGAGTTTTTATGGCAATCAACATTTGTTACATGGCTATCATTAGACTAGCTTTTAATTCCAGATTTTTATCGAATTCAAATTCCCCCATTTGCTGTGGCAGGATTCAAACCATGGAGCCTGGGGTTCTGACTGCTAGTGCTGTGACATTACCACCACACCAGTGTCTCCCCACAGATGGAGGTGGAACAGTTACGTGCCCTACCACATAAGGAGACCGTGAGGTGGAAGCAAAGCACAGGCCACTCGCTTACAGTTCTGGATTGCAATACAACACCGGGTTGTAGTCCAACAGGTTTATTTGGAAGCACTAGCTTTCAAGGTGCTGCCTCTTCACCATATGATGAAGGAGTGTCGCTCCGAAAGCGAGTGCTTCCAAATAAACCTGTTGGACTATAACCTGGTGTGGTGTGATTTTTAACTTTGTCCTCCCCAGTCCCACACTGGCACCTCCAAATCAGGATTGCAACACCTAATTGTGGAACACACCACCCGCAGCAAGAAAAATATATGTTCAGATCTTTTGATTAGGTTTAGATTTTTTCTCTCATATATATAAAAATATAGTGAAAAGAGTTTTTCACATGTTACATGCAGTGTCACCAAGCTCTGAATATGATGCAAGATTTTACTGCAGCAGAGTTCATCTTTCCTTCTTCGCCATGTTCTCCTGCTCCTCCAGTCACTGCTTGACATTGGCTGGGGTTTCTGTAATGGGCTCCTGGGTCTCTGTAATGGGCTGCTGGGTCTCTGTAATGGGCTCTGGGTCTCATTTATGGTCTCTGGGTCTCAGTAATGTGCATCCACAATTGCAACAGCTGTGTCCAAGCTGGAGCCATGGATCTGGGGATGCACACATTCCCTGCCTCCTGTTCCCCATCCAATGCTCCTCCTGACACTGCAGCCAGTCATCAGTCACCAGGATCCTCACTGTCCCTTCCGCTGATGCTTCCACTCCCACTCCTACGGCATCTAGGCCTAGTTGCGGACCTGGAGCCTTGGCTCAGCCTGCAAGTCTGGGCTGGGGGAGTCAGCCCGGAACCTGCTCCTCACTTCTAGGTAGACCCGGGATGGAGTGGGTCTGTGTCTGGTTGTACTGGTGTTTCTGCTGCTGCCATCAGAAGCGTCCTCCTCCACCTGCTACTCTCCAGGCTTTAAAGAGAAAAGAAAATGAGCAACAGTAAAATGGAGAAAAGGAAACAAGAAAGGAAGTAGATGGGAGCAGATGAGCCCTGGGCTCAGCTCTGCTACTCCACCGCCATCTTGTGCTGAGTGAGCATGCCTGAGACGGTGTTCAGATGTTATACTTGGTTTTCGAGTCTCCTGAGACAGGAAGGAGAAAGCAGTGTTCACATTTCTGTAATTGTCTTCCTAGGAATATCCCAGAGCCTATGAGTACTTTTGAAACAATGTCATGATTTGACGCAGTATTTGTACTCATTCTCCTAGTTGGTCCTACACTCCTCAGTGGGGAACTTGCAGGGGCTGGTGTTCCCATGTACCTGCTGCCCTTGTCCTTCTAGATATTAGTGATTGCTGTAGAGTGAGGATTTGTATGGTGCCGTTAAAGGAGCCTTGGTGAGTGGTTGCACTGAACCTTGTAGATGATACACACTGCGGCTGCAGATGAGTCGTGTAAAGAGTGAATATTGAAGGTAGTGGATAGCGTGCCCGTGAAACAGGCTACTTTGACCTGGATAGTGTCAAGTTTCTTGAGTATTGTTGGAGCTGTACTCATCCAGGCAAGTTGGTAGTATTCCTGAAGAAGGGCCTGTGCCCGAAACGTCGAATCTCCTGTTCCCTGGATGCTGCCTGACCTGCTGTGCTGTTCCAGCAATAAAGTTTCAACTTTGATCTCCAGCATCTGCAGACCTCACTTTCTCCTCGAAGTTTGTAGTATTCCATCACACTCCTGACTTTTGCCCTGTGGACAGGCTTTGGGGAGTCAGAAGGTTGATTACACACCAAAATAAAGATCTGCGGATGCTGGAGATCTGAAACAAAACATAAATTGCTGGAGAAACTCAGCAGGTCTGGCAGCATCTGTGGACAGAAAGCAGAGTTAATGTTTGAGTCTGGTGACTCTTCATCAGAATAGTTTGCATACTGCAGGATTCCCAGTGTCTGAGCCATTCTTGAATCCAAACTCTTTACATAGCTAGTACAGTTAAAGTTTGGTTATCTGCTGTTGTGGTTCACTTTTAAATCTTTTTTGGTAACCGTCCTGTGAAGTGTCTTGGGCTCTTTTATTACAATAAAGCTGTACAAATGTAACCAGATAACATCCCTGGCACAGTGCTCAGAGATGCTCTGATGTGCTGGCAGATGTTCTCATGGACATCTTCAATATCTCCCTGAGCTGCACCATAGTTCCCACATGCTTCAAGGCTGCTATCATCGTACCTGTGCCAAAGAAGTCTTCAGCATCCTGTCTTAACGATTCCTGCAGCGTTGTGCTAACACGCATCATCATGAAGTGTTTCGAGAGGCTCGTGATGAGGCATATTAAGACCCTCCTGCCCAACTTACTGGACACTCTACAGTTCACATATCGTCCCAACCGTGCAACAGATGATGCCATTTCCACCACCCTCCACCTGGCCCTCACCCACCTGGAGAAGAAGGACACGTACATCACATTACTGTTCATAGACTCAGTTCTGCATTTAACACTATATTTCCTCAGCACCTGATTGGAAAGCTGAGTCTGCTGGACCTAAATACCTCCCTCTGTACCTGGATCCTGGGCTTGCTGACTGGGAACAGTCCAGATTGGGAACAGCATCTCCAACACCTTCACACTGAGCATGGGTGCTCCCCCAACTGTGCAGGGATGTACAGCTTGAATTACATAATCAATTTGACTGATAACATGACTGTAGTGGGTCTCATCAGCAGGAATGAGGAGTCAGTATATAGACAGAAGGTGCAGTGGCTAACAGACTGGTGCAGAGCCAATAACCTGTCTCTGAACGTGGACAAAACAAAAGAGATGGTTGTTGACTTCAGGAGGGCACAGAGCAACCACGTTCCACTGGACATTGATGGCCCCCCTGTGGAGATTGTGAACAGCATTAAATGTCTTGGCATCCACCTGGCAGAGAATCTCACTTGGTTCCTCAACACCAGCTCCATAGCCAAGAAAGCCCAGCAGTATCTCTACTTTCTGTGCAGGCTGAGGAAAGCCCCACCTCCCACCCCCGATCCTGACTACATTCTACAGAGGGTTCATTGAGAGTACCCTGAGCTGCTGCATTACTGCCTGGTTTGGGAATTGCATCGTCTCAGATTGTAAGACCTTACAATGGATAATGAGGACAGCTGAGAGGATCATCAGGGTCTCTCTTCCCTCCATTACAGACCTTACACCACATGCTGCATCTGGAAGGCTAAGAGCATTGTGGAAGACCCCACACACCCCTCACTCAAACTCTTCTCCCTCCTGCCATCTGGCAGAAGATACCAGAGCATTCGGTCTCTCACGGCCAGACTGTGTGATAGTTTCTTCCCCCAAGCCATCAGACTCCTTAACACTGTAAGATTGGACTCTGTTCCATCTGAAATTCTTTGCATAACTTTGAATTGCTGCTAGAACCATGTCTATTATTTATCATTCTTTTATTACACTGTAATTTGTGTGTTTTGCACTTATTATGCACTTTATGCCGCCCTTTAAGAACATAGAACATTTCAGCGCAGTACAGGCCCTTCAGCCCTCGATGTTGCGCCGACCTGTCATACCAATCTGAAGCCCATCTAACCTACACTATTCCATGTACACCCATACGTTTGTCCAATGACGACTTAAATGTACTTAAAGTTGGCGAATCTACTACTGTTGCAGGCAAAGCATTCCATAACCTTACTACTCTCTGAGTAAAGAAACTACCTCTGACATCTGTCCTATATCTATCACCCCTCAATTTAACGATATGCCCCCTCGTGCTCGCCGTCACCATACTTGGAAAAAGGCTCTCCCTGATGGGGGAAACCAAAGGGCCGTTACAAACAGAATTGAAACCTTTTTTGAACCCAGAGAGACCAGCTCACAGTATGTTATTATGGGGAGCAAGAGTGATTGGACTGAGCAAATGTTGCCACCAGGTACTGACTGAATTCCACCAGGGCCAGCTGAGGTCTCCAAAATGAAGATGTTGGTGAGAAGTTATGTCTAGTGGCCAGGCTTGGATGCAGACATAGCCATGTTGGTGGGGCAGTGTCCAGAGTGCCAACAAGGTCAAAAATTACCACTGGCAGTTCCCTCACATCTGTGGGAATGGTTGCATGTTGATTATTCAGATCCTTTCATCAGTTTAAGGTTCTTGGTCATTGTAGATGTCCACTCAAAGTAGTTGACTGAGCAGAGTCCATTCATTAAACACAGGTTTGATAATAGAAAATCTGTTCCATACCATCCATTGTCCAATGGCCCAGCAGAAAGAGCCTAAAGTCTCACTAGATACCAGTTCTCATTTCATTATAGGACCACTCCACATGCAACTTCCAGGATTGCTCCAGCAGAGTTGCTAATGTGTAGAAGATTCCGCACCAGGTTAAGTCTGATCTTCCCGGACCTGGGTGGGTAGAGGGTGAAATGACATCAGAAACGTCGATGCTGGACACAAGACTCCGTAAGTGAGAGAGATAGTTTAATACAAGGGGCAACATTTGGTGTAAGAATCATGGAAATATGGGTAAGAGACAAGGTCGATGCAAGGTCAGGAACAGTGACATAAAGTTTGGGTAGTCACGACAGTCCTGAACAACATTTGGACCATATAAAAGCTGTGAATTCGCTAATGTTGCATTACCAAAACATGCCCCGCTCCTTGGACATTCAAAAAGGCTACTGGAAACTGTTCACCCTCTCCCTCAAGTGTTATTGAGAACTCAAAATCAGAGGTGGACATGATAGATGTAGTCATCTTGATGCTTTTGCCACCAGAAGAAGAGAGCGAAGTTCTACCAAGGTGCTAGAGGCGAGCTCTCGTGCATTACATGCCACCTGTATTGGACCTGAGTCAGAGGAGCCTGACCCAGTGCTAAACTGCCCCAAGAGACTCTCCAAGAAAAAGGACCGGCCTATGTCCTCAGACTCAGAGGGGGAGCGATGTCATGATTGTAACAAGGTCAGCCATCTGGACATCACAGACTATGAGTTCCCTGATTGGACCAGATTATCAGGCCCAATCAGGGAGCCCTGGCTGACAGATAAAAAGACAGGTGTCAGAGATTCTGACACTCTGATATTGACTCTGGATCTGGCAGTACTAAAGTCTGGCATACTGTTCATGTGTAAATAAAGGGTGACTTGATGATGTACCAGCCTCTGTGGAGTTATTTCAGGAAGGGTCTGAGATCTCCACACAGACTAGGGCAGTTGGGAGATGGATGATTTCCCACACACCTCACCACCAATACTTCAGACTGCCCTGTGTCATCCCTCAGAGCAAGGTGAACAGGCAAAGGATAGGCAGCTAATAAAGTAAAAATAGCTCATCAGCACAGGAGGGAAGTAACAAAGCAGGTTTGCTTAAAGTAACAAAGATTTCATTGACATTGCAGTCAGTGTAATTGAACCTGTTCCAGCTAGCAACAATTACACTGGGTGATTAGCTATAGCCAGGCGCTGAAAGGTGGTTTAGGGAGGAGGTGTTAGTTTAGTGTCACACAAGCTGTAGCGGAGTTTGTGATGGTTGTACACCCCTCCCACTGAATTCCTACTCATTGTCTGATTCCAAAGTACCAAAACTACATCCCTCATTCATCCAGTGCCAGCCTGTGGATCCCTAAGAGATGGTCAGGATAGATTCCAGAGCTAGGAAGGGGAGGGAAGGAACGTCGAGATTGTGGAGGCATAGAGGAGGCGATAGATGAGGTGAGGGATAATTTGGGGGAAAAGGGCAAGTGTTACAAGAGAATTTGGAGAATGTTGAGGGAGGGACAGAATTTAGGAATCATGCCTCAGTTTTGAAATTAATTGAAAATTTCATATTGTGTGCCATTGTTTGTAAATGTAAACAACAAGCAGACCTGTGTTAGTTGGAGTCATAAAGACATTCTGTATAGCACACCACATCAAAACTGCACTGACCTACGCCCACTAATCCCACTTTTCCAGTCCTTGACCTGCAGCCTTGAATGTTGTGACATTTCAAGTGCTCATCCACTTAGTTTTTTAAAGGTTGTGTGGTTTCCTACCTCTGCTACTCACCCAGGCACAGCATTCCAGATTCCTATCACTCTCCGGGTGAAAAAGCATTTTTCAAAAGAATCTTCAGGTGGATAACTTTCAACATGGCTTCTTGACATTGAAGAGCATATATTGATTAAGGGAAGGGGAACATTCAGTACAGATCCATAGATTTCAATGGAATGTATCATAGAGTCATTGAGACATTCAGCATGGCAACAGACGCATTGGCCAAACAAGTCCACGCAAACATGGTCACTAAACCAAACTAGCACCACTTGACTTTGTTTGGTCCCTCCACTCCTTTCCTATTCATAGAACATAGAACATAGAAAAATACAGCGCAGTACAGGCCCTTTGGCCCTCGATGTTGCGCCGATCCAAGCCCACCTAACCTACACTAGCCCACTATCCTCCATATGGCAGGTAATGAAACGTCTGGATATCAAAC